>NC_056741.1:1450240405-1450261915 GCF_019279795.1 Protopterus annectens | reverse complement strand
TTACAGAAACAACCTTGTTTTGCCATAGGTAAGAAATATTATACATCTGCTATTCAAGACCGTTCATAACATGGCTGGAAGACTGAGATATTGATTCTTATCGCAGGTAGGTAGGCTGTCACAGGAAGATAAGAAATCAAGTCATAGGAAGTAATGCTTGAATGAAAAATATTTTTTTTTTTTGGTCTGAGAATAAAGGATTCATTTCATTGTAGCTTCACCTCACAAATTTATTGAACTTATTCAGTGGGCAAAGGCTTGATAATTTCTTCCATCAGGACTTATTGAGCTACCTTGTCAAATTTATAAATAATACATTAGTATTGACACAGAAATATTTACATAGCTTTTAAACAAAGATACATGGAACCGTCAAACACTGATATAAAACAATCAAAGATCTATATAAAAGTCTGATGTAACATAAGAGCAGTAAGTATAATTATAATCTCCCCTCGATAGTTTGCCTATGGTGTCGGCCTCAGATCCTAGTTGGTTGGCTTCCAGGGTTCAGCCAACTTCCGGAGTTTTGGCTCCTGCAGTGAGGCTCCCTGGATCCATCTGAAGCTCAGAATTCAAGGCTTTTGAGAGAGTACTGTCTCACTCTAGAGAGATCTGCCCTTTGGAAACTGGATCCAACCCAACCCCAGAGGATTTCCCAGGGTCCAAAGCCTGCTCTTCCTGTCCTATTGGGAGCCTGTTCTCCCTAGAGAGACTATATCTGTTTCCAAGTCATCTCCCAAACATTTTACATCAGAGGTTCATTGGGAGCAAAAGTTTAAGAGGAGGCATTTGATTCCCCTGTGGAATCACCGACCACAGACACTGATTTCAGTGAAGGAGTGGTTTCCCATAGATGCCTCTTTGAGGATGTCTCATTTGAAGACATTCTCAAACATCTTAGGCAGAAAGTGGGCTGGTCTTCTCAAGATCTTTCTCCAAAGGAATTGGTGTTCCTTGAAGCTTTTGGTTCTCACCCATCTACTTCTTGAGTGGTCCCTCCCACTGATGAAAGGATGGACCTGATCTTGTCCTGAGTATGGAAAGAAACAAACATTGCTGAATCTATTCCCAAGAAGCCTGATACATTTTTGATAGTTCCAAAGGATAGACCCCATTAGAACAAAGGTTCCACAGTAGATTCCATGGGTAGTGGCGGCTGCCAGTAATAAGGAGCTTGTGGAAGAGAGCTCCTCTCTCCATCCAACTAGCAGGGAGTCACATGCATTGGACAGATTCAGGAAGCATATGTATGCCTCATTTACCTTTTTGGTGAGAGTGCTCAATTACCTGGCACACATTACTTGTTTTCAGAGAGAGTTGACAAAGGAGATCACCAAATCTCTCTTAGAAACCTTGTCTGTGGACAAAAATAAATCTTTTGATTCATAGTTGGCTGCCCCACCCTCCAATCACTTTCCAATGCCTCTTTGCACATTATCTCTAATGCTACAGAGATCATGTCTAAAGCAGCCATTACAGGTATTTCCATCCAGAAGCATACCTGGATGCAGCTTTGTGATTTTGTGAAACATTTCAAAATGCCCTTCATGAACATCGCTTATGATGGATCAACCTTGTTTGTCCCAACACCAAAGAAACTGTCTCCAAAAATGAGAAATATGGAAAACTCCTTTCTGCCATAGTGATCAAATTCTCAGTTTCTGAATGGACAGTCCCCAGAAATCAGAAGGGATGTAAGAGAGAGAATTTAGTTTCAGAAATCCCAAGGGTTTTCATCAGACACTTCTGGAGAAAGAGCTCTCAGAGGAAGAGAGAAAAACTCTCATAATGGATGTCACTCGAGACATAGGTGACCCACAAACCAATGCTTCAGGAGTCCTTTCTTAGAGAAACCTTCCCAGCATTCCTAAATGTTTGCCCTGACAGTCAGTGGGTGCATGTCCCTGCACTCAACAACCTGGATGCTCATCACTCAAGACAAATTAGTGCAGAGGATTGTAACCAGAGGCTGTGCCATTCACTGTCACACTCCCCATCACTTCAGAAAAAAATTTCCCAATGTTCAGTCCTCACAAAGGAAAGTTGCTACTTCAAAAATAAAGAAGCTTCTATAAAATCAAGTCATCCAAGAGGTCCCTCCAAACAAGAGATCTACAGTTTACTCACAATTCCTTTTAGTGTCAAAGAAAAACTGGAATCTAAGGTCAATATTGGATATAAACTGATTAAACAAGTTTGTAAAACCCCACAGTTTAGTAATTTCTTCCCTTGCTGAGGAAAGATGACTGGATGTGCTTGATAGATCTTCAGGATGTGTACTACCACATAAAGAGTGACAAGTGCTCCAGGAAGTATCTTCACTTCCAGCTGGGAGCCAGTTATTTCCACTTCAGGGGCCTGTCCTTTGGAATCACTATCCCCAGGTGTTCACCATGTGTATGACAGTGGTGGAAACTCATCTATGCAGGGTTTCTGACTATTCCCAAAACTGGATGACTGGCCCATCATCACTCCTACCAAGAATCTACTAAATCAAGTCAAGGACTCCTTCCTCCAGCTCTGCACAGACTTTGGTATCAGTGAACTAAAAAAGTCCAGGTTACAACCATTCAATCTATGGAGTTCATTGGAGCAACTTTGGACATTAGATGTCAGATAGCGAAGCATGCCCCTTCAAGAATTTCACCTCTTCACTAACAAGTTCTAGAGCTTCTATCTTACCAGAAGCCACCTGCAAGTCTAGTTATTTTCTTTATAGGCTCTATGGCCCTTCAATCACGTTAGTACCACTGGCCAGTGTCTACATGCATTTCCTTCAGTGAACCCTAGCAATCCAGTGGTCATTCAGAAAACAACATTTATCCTTTCTAGGGAGTCTAACAAACATTTCCAGAACCCACATTCATTGGTGGCTAGAATCACCACATCTTCCACAGGGACATCCATTCTTTCTGCCTTTCCCCCATGCCACAGTGATCATGGATGTTTCCCAACTGGAATGGGGCGGGGCATTATCTAGGAAAGATAGTCCAGGGCACGAGGTCTCAGACAGAGGCTGGTCTTCACATCAGTATATTGGAGATGAGAGCATTCCTCCTTGCATTGCAGGCATTTCAGGACTCTCTCCCCTTTGGTGTGATTTCTAGCCAGACAGACAATATGCAGTTGTTTGTTATATCAAGAGACAGGAAGGAACCAGATCTTATCCTTAGTGTTATGAGCCCATGAGAGTGTGGCAATGGGTGATATCTTCCTGCCTCTTTCTAATTGCAATGCATATCCCAAGGAAATCCAACCTCTTGGTGTACACGTTGAGCAGATCCATCCTGATCCTTATGGGTGGCCTCTCAACTCATTAGTAAAGAAGTGGATTTTCAGTCACTGAGGCCGACTTTCTTGAGATCTATTTGCCTGTCCCCACAACACCAAATGCACTCAGTTTTTTACTCTAGTTACCCACAAGGGGATTCACCAAAGGATGCTTTAACACATCCTTGGCCTCTGGGTCACCTTTATACCTTTCCCCTGATCCCACTGATTCCAAAGTTCTTACACACAGCATCAATGATATAGGTCATAGTAATCCTCATAGCCCCTTAGTGGCCATGACAAGTGTGGCTTCCCTTCCTCTAGCCTGATCTGATTCATCCACCTTGGGTACTGGGCTCGGATCAAGATTTACATTCTCACGTATTGGATTGCCTCACCTGAGCATTCAGTCCCTCAAACTGAACACAACGTTTCTCCAATTCCACGAATGTTTCAACAGTCCAAGTTGTCATCTCTACTTGACCAATTATTGTCTTCCTCAAAGAAACCTTCCACTAGGAAGATTTATAAAAAGAAATGGAAAAGGTTTTCTGTTTGGGGTGTGGAAAAAAATATTGCACATTTTTCATCCCCTCTTCCATCTATCTTGGACTTCTTTGCACATCTCTTTCAAGGTGGTGTCAGCTATTCCACTATTAAAGTACAGTTAGCTGCAATTTCCTCCTTCCACATAGTGAAAAATCACAAACCTTTAGCTTTTCATAGATGGTTCAATGTGCTTTCCTTTGAGGTACTTTTGTACGTCGGCTTCCTCTTAGAGGTCCATTTCATCCATGGGGTATTATCATTGTTTTTGCAGGCCTTGACTAACCATCCTTTTGAACATGCCACAAAATTTGGCCTGAGTATTTTATCCTGGAAAATATTATATCTGATATCATCAATTTTTCATCTCGTCCTCACATATGGGTCCAGATCTAATCCATCAGATCAGACTCTGCCATTACTAAGCTCGTGGCAACCAAAAAGCTCTTGGATACCTCCCCTTATCCAGAATGCATCTCTTCCTATTACTTCAGATCTTGTTTGCCACTTCATGAAGACGTGGTCTAAACCTCTAGCTCTTGGATTATCAGGTGACATTTACAATAATCTTTTCTCTTTTCTTTCCTAATTCTTGATCATTTGTGTGTGATTAACTTTATCCTATCTCCCCTTTGTCTCTGAACTTCTTTTTCAAGTAGTAACCACTTTTTTATTGGGTTACTTTCATGTTCTGTTTCTCTGTCCCTATTTTCCCACTAGTAACTGTTTTTTCATTTTTTGATAGGTTACTCTCCCTTCTCCCCTAGACCCTTAGAGGTATTCTTACTACTATTATTAGTAGTTTGTCTTTACCCTCTCTTTCCATATAAAAAAAACTTTCCTCTTCTCTTTTTGGTGTGTCCTTTAGTGCACATGTGTGTATGGTATTCTCAGGCATTCATTTTCTTTTTCAAGGCTGAGAAGTAGGATAAGTCAGCTGTCTTTAAGAAATGCACAAAGTGCAGTCACAAAATTCCCTTCAGTGACTCACACTCCCCTGTGTGTATACTGTCTGAGGCCCCTTCATCTGCAGGAAGATTATGCTATTAGCCATTCCTTCAACCAGAGGGCTTTGGTTGAAAGGAATAATAAACTCATTCTGAAGGGCTATGCTATTAGCCATTCCTTCAACCAGAGGGTTTGGTTGAAAGGAAGAATAAACTCATTCTGAGGGGTATGCTACTATCTGCATTAGAAAAGGCCATTTCTGGTTGTGATCCCAAATCCATGACATCTTCCAAATCAAAGTCAGCTCATTCGAACCCTGCTTCTTAGTTTTCCTCCAGAAGTGGTGACAGAGGAAGGAAGAAATCTTCCTCGGCTCCAACAGATCCTTCAGAGCTGAGATCCAAGACTTAGAAACCTTCCACATATTCTGCATCTGTAGTTTGGTTGGAGCCATTGGCGCAGTGTGTTTCTCTGTTGGATCCACCTTCTTTGGCTCTGAGTCTATCTGGTAAAGATAGAGCAGATCCATTGGCATCAGATCCAACCACCAGCCCCTTTAAATCAATTTAGACTCTTCCAAGGACTCAGGTACTCCCCGATTATAGACTCTGTTCCTTCAAGGGTACTGTCCCATTTTTGAGCAGGCCTAAATTCCCATCATCATCCTGTTCCCATTCAACCAGGAGCCTTACTGAAGAAAACATGGAACAAATGGTACAGAAGATCTTGTGGGCACAGGGCATCACTAAGTCCCCTTCTGCCCCGACCCATATGGTTCAAGGTCTGCCTAAGCCATCCACTCCCCCACTAACTTCTCCTCCATTTTCAGGGCAAGCTTTTGAGTCATCAGATGTGATACACTCGATATTCATCTCCAAAGATGTCACTTTCTTCAGATCAGACATTTGTTTGGAGCTCTTAGGCCTTTTCAGAGAACTGCTGGAGCTGCAGCGAAGCTGATAGATCATGAGTGCACTCGACTCCCAAACCCTTGGAGCAGTCGATGTGCCTCGGGGCTTCTGCACCGGAGAGCTCAGCTCTGGCTTCTACCCAGGCGAGCTCTTCTGATCTGGAGAGGACCCCATCCCACAAGCATGGCTTGTTGGAGCTGGAGTCCCGCTCCATTCAGGAGTGGTCAGCTTCTGGGGCTCTAGAGAGGGCTATAACTACCACATCTAGAAAGTCACCTGCCCACTTGAATCCTCAATCCCATCAATGTTCCCTACATACTTCTTCTGGCCAGGATGTTCCACAGGGACAGTGGGACCTTAGGTCTCAGGATACCCATCGAGGTACTCCTGACTCTTCTGATACTTCCCCGAGTATCCAACTGAGGAGGTCCTTCGGAAGAGGCCTTGCAAGAGGAAGCATTTGGACTCCACGAAGGAGTCAGCCATGAGGACACTGACCTCAGTGATGGAGAAGGATCCCCATGGTCACCTCCTGAGGATGTTTCTTTGGTGGAGATCTTGAAGATTTTAAAACATAGAGGTGGCTAGCAGTCCAGTAATCTTTCATATGAGGAGTTGATGTACATGGTGGCTTTGAGTTCCCAACCATCTACCTTCTGGGTGACTCTGCCCACCAGTGAGCTCATAGGTTTGATCTTTTGGCAGGCGTGGGACACCCTGGATTCCATCAGACCTATTCCCCAGAGACCAAACAAAATAATTACCACTCCAGCTGACAATCCTTTTTAGACAAAAGGAGTTACAGTAGAGACCATACTCATGGGGCAGGAACCAAAAAGGAACTATCAGAGGAGGATTCCACTATTCATCCTCCTAATAAGGATTCTAGGATGATGGATAGAGGGGAAGTGAGTCTTTTCTTCGGGACTTTTGCCTTAATCATTGAACTACCTTTCCCATTTCACCAGTTGCAAAGGGATCTGATCAAGGAGCTGTCAGATACCCTGAAGGAGCAATAGCTGAAGGGAGTATGAGAAAAGGGGGTTTCCCCCAGTTAGTGACCCTACACTCTATAGCTAATTCTTCCTCATTGAGCAGCCCAAGGAATGAGTAGAGCGGGGTTCCGACATATCTATGAGGAGGCAAGCCTGATGCCTATGAGATTTTGAAGCTTTTAAGTCTTCATTTGTCAATGCTCTGTTTGATGACACATCTGTTTTTGGTCCCAAGGTCAAAGATATGTTATCCAGTTGTAAAAAAGAAGGTAAGATCCTTTCTGCCATGAGCATATGTTTTTCTCCCCCTCAGAGACCTTAGCCTAAGAGTCAGAGATTTGGGTTTAAAATGTGTTTCAAAAATCTCAGGAGTCTTACGGGGCAGACATGAAGAGTTTCCCCAGAGGCAGAGGGGGAACAATAATGGAAGACACCACCCTTCTGGCAGAGGAGGCCTTCAGAAACAAGGGTCCCAAAATCTTTCTTCGAAACCCTTCCAGCACTCCTGAAAGGAGGCCTGATTGTCCACCTCTGGAGACATGTTGATGTAGAGGATAATATCTAGAGGTTACCAAATTCCATTCTCTCATCACCCCCAAAAAAAATTTCCCCAGATGTTCCCCCAATCATAGGGATCAAGAGGTCATTCAGATTCAAAACTGCTAGAAAAAAAGAGTCATCTAAGAGGTCCCTGAGATCAGAGAGGATTCGAACTTACTCAAGGTTCTTTTAGTTCCAAAGAAAACAGGGTACTGGATACCAGTTCTGGATCTCACCGAGAAAACAAGTCATTCGATGCCACAAGTTCCAAATGTCACAGTTCAGTCGGCTATATCACATTATCAAAATCTTACTACATCGAATCACTAAAGGTCGACCTGTATTGATCGATGTAGTAAAACATCAAAAACGTTAAAAACAAACAAAAATAAAAACTACTGAGGGCAAGCCCCCCACACCCCCCCCACTTAAATATTCAAACTCTGAGACTGCACTACATTGAGGGGAAAAAACTCCCCTACAGAGATTTCTGTTTACCTGCACGATTTTTCCACTTTCGATGTTTGGGGGCCGACAATATCAGCTTTGATATTGTCGGCTTTCGACATCGTGAAGTAGACCTGTTCAGTCCATACTTCCTTTCCTGGAACAGGACGATTAGATGTGCTCCATAGATCTTCACCTGCCCCTATAAAATGGACAGACAATCCAGAAGACACCACCCCAGCTGGCAGCCAGTCATTACCAGTTCAGAGCGCTGCCCTTTGGTCTCACTACCACCCCCAGAGTGTTCACCAAATGCATGGGAGTGGTTGTAGCTCATATGAGACAACAAGAATTCTGGGTGTTTTGTTACTTAGATGACTGGCTCATATCCACCCCGACCAGGCATCTACTTATCCCTCCAAGAGACTCTGTTCTTCAGAACTACTAGGTATAACCATAAAATACCAAAACTCACACCTGGAACCTTTTCAAACACTGGAGTTCATGGGAGCACTGCTGGATACAACTTAAATGATTCTGAAACCTCCCCCCCTCCAGATTGCTGACAATCAGGTGACAAACAGATTAATCTGAAACAATGAGGTAGCTGCTCATCATGTTCTACAGGCTTTAGGATCAATGGCTGCAGCTATACTTTTAGTTCTGTTAGCCAGATTTCACATATGAATACTTCAATGGCTTCTAGCTGACCAATGGTCAGTTATCCACCCACTGATGTCTTACCAAATTCTCATAATGGACACATGTAAAAGAACCCTTTTCATGGTAGATTCATTCAGCACAATTGACTCAAGGTCAACCCTTTGTTTTCCCTAAACCACAGGCCATGGTGACCACAGATGCTTCCCAAATTGGGGGGGGGGGGCATTATCTGGGGAAGACAGTCTAAGGCACCTGGTCTGCCGACGAGGCCAATCTGCACATAAATGTCCTGGAAATGAGGGCATTCATTCTAGCATTGCAGGCATTTCAAACTGCTCTATCTTCAGGAACAGTGGCGATTCAGTCAGACAACATGTTTGTAGTCTGGTACATAAACAAGCAAGGAGGAGCCAGATCATACCCTGTCTGTCGAGAAGCATGCAAAGTGTGGCAATGAGTGATCTCATCCAACCGCTTTCTTGTAGCAATACGCATTCCAGGAAAGTCCAACATGATAGCGAACAAATTGAGCAGGTCCATTCTCATGCCTCCTGAGTGGTCCCTTAGGTAGGCAGTAGCGGAAGACATTTTCCGCAGATGGGGCCAGCCTTGTTGCACCTTCTTTGCATCCCCTCTAAACAATAAATGCAGCAGCTACTTTGCCCTGATCCCCCCACCGGGGGAATCCCCGAGGGATGCTCTCATACACAATTGGCCACTGGTCTATTGTATGCCTTCCCCCCATCCCCTTGATTTCCAGATTCCTTCAGAAAGTAAACAGGTTAAAGAGAACAGTAATCCTCATTGCCCCATTTTGGCCTCAACAAATCTGGTTTCCTATCCTCTGGCCTCATTTACAGAAGAAACCTGGATTCTGGAACCCATTCCAAACCTTCTATCACATCCAACAGGAACGATTCATCCCAGCCTACGCATAGGTTCATAGATTAGTACAAGGCTAACTGCCCTTGTGGGCCATTTTAAGTCTAGCCAATTATCCCATGTGAGAATCAAACCCTGTACTTTGTTTCTGTAAGGTAAACACTTTAACCATTATGCCAACCTCCCAGCCTCAAACTGACAGCATGGTTCCTCCAATTCCATCGATTGCTAGATAGCCTATGCTCTCCTCAGCAGTCCACCATATTTTGATGTGTCTCATAAGTCATCCACTCAAAAGATTTATAGGAGTAAATGGAGGAGATTTGTAATTTGGGCTCAACAACATAATGTAGATCCCTTCACAGCACCTATCCACTCCAGTATAGAATTTTTACCTCACATCTTTAATAATGGGGCAGCTGCTTCTACAATTAAGGTACTGTTACAGAAAAAAATGTATTTCTCATGATTATTCTTCACAAAATGCATATTAACTTAGTTTCTTCACAAATTAAATCTTTAATAAATGCCTATGTTAAAAATGATTTGTAGTATAAATGCATAGATGTAGTGAGATCCTATCTTGCCTACATTCTTGACAGATAGGGCCTGGCTGAGAATCGCCTGACTGCCCAGGTACTAAAGCACGAAGTCTTCTATTGGCTGGGTCAACCCTCAGGTCCCAGGATGCACCATCGCTCGAAACTCTCAGATTCATTTGCTTGCTTTGAAGTAACGACGCGGGTCTCAACTTTGGCTGTGGCTAAGTACCTCCTTCTTTTTTGATCTTTGTAGGGTCGCTTTAGTTTCTTAGCGGCTTTAAAATTTCATTACCAAACAGCTATTTTAATAGCTTTTTCTAACCTTTGTGATTGATTGTGTTGTTTGTTTCTGGTTGTGGTGTGATTCCTCTTGTTTGGCAGGCTGTGGCCCATTTGAGTTAGGAGTGGCCTTCACCCCATCTCTTTGAGTTGTTTTAGTTAGAGCTCTTCCCTTCCCTAACTCCTTGTGTTTAAGTTGATTACTGTGAATATGGTCTACTAAGGAAAGAGAACATATAGCCATCCGGCTCAAAAAAATGTCTCTAAATGTGGCTATAACAATGTCCTTAACAGATGGCCATGCCATCTGTGTGTATTGTTTAGGGCTATACACTTGCAAAGAGTCTTTATAGCAGCTTGTTGATGCCTTCTTTCCTCTCTGTGGTGTTACAGGAGAGGAAAAATAAGTTGATTTTAAGAGGTTTAATAAGACCTTGGCCTTTTGAGGGAGGCTATTTCTTCCCCCTCTTCCAAGCCTTAAGAAAGAAGTCTTTGGCCCGGCCAAGTCTCTTCGGAGCCACCAGAGAAAGAGCCAAATCTCTTGTCCCCATCCTCGGCTTCCACTGCCTCTCAGAGCCACAGGAAGGCCAGGGATCCATGTTGGGGGGTCATCTCTCCCTCGGCTCCATTGGGTCTCGGATCTGGAAGGATAGGGACCCTCGAACTGAGTTTGCTCTTGGCTCCATTGGCTTTGGGAGCCACAGGTGGGTGAAAATTGGCTCCAGGGTCGGCTCCAGGGTCAGGTCGGGTCGTTCCTGAACCGTCTGGGTCACCGGGCATCTCGGTGCTGGCCTGACCTCCTCAGCTCCACTTATGGGAGCCGATGGTGAGCTCTGACATCCTAGTAAGTTACCTCGGGAGCCGATAGCAGGGAAGAGTTTTCTTGGCCCCTGGGCTGTTTCCCCTCCAGGTCCCTCCCAGATCCTCAGGACCTCAGATTTAGATTGGTGGTCCAGGAGGCTCCTTCAGCTCACCTTGTTTTATCCCACATTGTTTTCTTGCCCATGCCCCAAGGCCAGTTTGAGCCAGCTCTTTCTTTCGGGATACCATCCTTTCCTCCTTCCTCGGGACAAACCCTGGTGTCATCAGAGACAGAGTTTCACAGAGTTGTGGTGAAGCCCCCTGAGACAGTTCACTTTAGACCCAATTTGCTAGTCTGTTGTTGGCAACCATCTTCTAACTCCAACCCTTTCTGTTCCTTCCAGAGGATTTCACTGGAAACCTTTGGTGTCCTCCACGAGCTCATGGTGGGATTTGTTCGCCCCCTCTTCTTTGGCACTGAGGCCTCCCACTCTGGTGTGCCTCTGCTAGGGACCCTCCGACGCTGGTCATGGTCTTCCGCAGTCGGGCTTTTCTTCAGATCTCCCAGGGCCCGCCTTCGAGTAGCTGGCAATGAGGAGCCATGCTAGACAACCTCCCCAGTGACTTCACCAGAATCAGACTCTTCCTTGGACACAGGCAACTAGAGCCCCTGGTGCCCCTTCTTTATCTTCCTTGACAGTGTGGCTCAGAGGTCTTGAGGGATTCCTCCCTGTATTGGTCCCCTCCTTTTTCCGAGGAGCTTTTAGAGTCCTTGCCTGGAAGAGTCACCCCCGAAAAAAATTGTGCAAGAGGAAGCACATAGACTTCTGATGAGTCCTCAGGCCACCTCGACACCAACTCTTGATGACGCGTGAAGGAAGGGTCCCCAAAGTCGCCCCTCTGGATGATGTCTCATTCTCCTGATGTCCCTGAGATCTTGGAGACAGAGGGGTGACTGGCCATCCAAAACCCCTCTTCCAAGGGAGAGCCGTCTTCCCCTCAAGGCCTCGGAGCCCAGCCCACCACCTCCTGGGTGTGTCTCCACTCCCCTTCAATGAATTGCTGGACCTTATTTTGTCGAAGCAGTGTGGGAGCATCCTGATTCTGTGGAGCCAGTGCCCCTCTCACCCCAACAAATTTCCTTATCTGCACCTTCTGGTAAAGAATTCCTAACCAAGCGAGTTCCGGGTAGATGTTGCATGGTATATCTAGCCACCCAGCAAGATGTGGCAGAGGTGTTCTACATCTATCCATCCTCCTAACAAGTGAGTCCAAGGGATTGCATGGATAGGTATGGGAAGACACATCTGACTTCACGCGACATTTTCTACCTTGAGGTTGCTGGGAATTATTTGTGTCATTTTACAAGTGCTCCAAAGGGATCTCATTAAGGAGTTAGGGATTACCCTTTCGGGTAACGTGCCTGAGGTGCATTGATGCAGTCTGTCAACGCCTACAGCTGTTCACCCTTTTCATCTATTATTAACCTGTCCATGAGGGGCTCATATCATAGTGCAATGGGAAGGGGCTTAGTAGGGCAGCCAGTTCGGGCGTAGTTCCTTAGGAGGGCAAGCCTGGACGCAAGCTTGTGTCACTTTGGTGAGGCTTTCAAGTCTTCTTTCACAGATCAGCCTCCCATTCTGGACGTGTCTTCCCCTTTGGACCCAAGGTGAAAGACACACTCACTAGATGCAGCAGGAGGGCAAGACTTTGTCTGCTGTTGGGGCTCATTTTTCACACTCCCTTTCGAGACCTTATCCCGCGCCTCCAGGAGGTGGGAGGAAAGATGTGGTTCAGGAAGTCCCAAAAGTCTTCTTTCTCCCCTGCCCATCAAAGTAGACCCCCTCACAGAGGGCAGAGGAGGGGGAACTATTCTGGAAGACATTGCCGCTCTAGAGGCCATGGAGGGGCTCCCCCAAGAACACAGGAGCACCACAGTAACCTTTTTCTCGTGTGGTTCCTCCTCCTTTCCAGCATCCCTGAGGGACGGCCTCAACTGTGCATGCCTCCTGAGCCAGTCGGGGGTCGACATTTTGGAGTGTCCAAGGGGCCTGGGCTCCATCACCCAGGATCGGGTGGGTGCTTCAGATCATCACCCTGGAGGTTACACCATTCCCTTTATCCATCCCCCTCCACCTTCTCAAGGAGTAATCCCCGGACGGCCACCCAGTCAGCGGGATCGGGCAGGCACACAGAGGTTGCAAAGCTGCTCAAAGGGAGTCATCCAGCCAGTCCCTGCTAAGACCAGACTGGATTAGAACTTTACTCAAGGTTATTTTTGGTGCCCTAAAAAACAGGGGACTTGAGACTCATTCTGGACCTCGAAATAGCTAAACCATGTTCTATATAAAAAGTCCAAGTTCCAGATGGTCACATTTACAGTCCATTTTCCCATTGCTGGAAAAAAAGGGGAGTATGGATGTGCTCCATCGAATTCCTCAAGGATTCTTACTATCATATCGCAAGATAAACCGAAGGCATCCAGGATTCACCTTCCCACGCTTCTGCCTGGGAGCCAGTCACTTTCAGTTCCCGGCCCCTTCTGCCCTCTGGTTCTCACCACATCCCCAGGGTGTTTCACTAAATGTCTGGTGCAGTGGTGACAGCCCCTCCACCTCAGACATCTGGGATTCCAGGTCAGTCAGATCTAGACGACTGGCTCCTCCTCCTCCCCCACCAGCAGCATCTCCTCACTTGTGCCACAAAGTGTGCCACCATCCAGTTGGGTCATTTGTTAGGAATCACATTCAATTGGGAAAAGTCTGTATTGCTGCCATTTCACAGTGAAAGTGTTGCCTTTATAGTGCAGAGCTAGACTCTGTAGAAGGATGCAGCATTTCTACCACAACAGAGAGGATAAGGATACATACAGGGACCAAGTACTTCAGCCTTGCGCCGTTCTCGAATAGGAAAGCCCCAGCCAGGGATGATTCTTCAGCTTTTAGGATCGATGGCTGCTAACCTCCATTCTTCTAGGTCCTTTCTGGCAAGACTGCATTACATCGCAAGTTCTTCTCAGTGGCTCCTGGCTCGACGCAGTGGTCATGGGTTACTCAAGAAAATGCCGCCATCCCACCCCGGAGCCTTCTCCTTACAGAATCCTGTCAAGGCGGATCTCTCGGTGGTGGCTCCTTCCAACCTTCCGAAACCAAGGGATGGTCATTCTGCCCTGCCTCCTGTTAGCCACAGTGACCACGGACGATCCCAGATAGGGTGGGGGCATTATCTGGGCAAGACGGGTCCAAGGTAACGCGGGTGCAGGATCACTAAACCCACTTTCACACATCAATGTGCTAGAAATGAGGGCAGAGCTCCTTAGTGTTGCAGGCATCAATAACCTCTTTTCCTGCTGGGTACTATCATGAGTTCTCTCGGACAATAATGTCAGTGGTTCACATACTCCAAGCAAACAGGGAGGAACCAGGTTCACCCCTGGTTGCAGTAAAGTTTTGAGAGAGGTGGCAATGTATGACATCGCTTCCTAGAGGTTTCTGGTAGCTACACATTCCAGGGAAGTCCAATGTGATAGTAGACAGGCTGAGCAGAGTTATTCTGAGTGCCCTCACGAGTGGTCCCTACAACAACTAAGTAGCTGCTCCCATTTTCTCTCCTAAGTGGCCTCATCCTCTGTTGCGACCTTTTCACCAGCCCTTGGAATGCGAAGTGCAGCAACTTTTTCTCCCTGATTCCTCCTCCAGAGGAGTCACCCAGAGATGCTCTAGTCAACAATTGGCCCTCCGGTCTACTCTACACCTTCCCTCTGGTCCCTCTACTACAAAAGGTGATTCAGAAGGCGACCTGCTTGGGAAGCAGCATGACTTCTGATCACTCCACACTGGCTCCCCAGCCAAGTTTGGTTTCCTTCCTGAACAAGTATGCGGGCGGAGGGTCCTTGGATTCTTGATCCATTTGGTGACCTCCTGACCCTGGTGCAGTCGGGCCAGCCCCATCCTTTCTGTTATGGACTCCTTCAAGCTAGCGGCTTGGCTGCTCCACTTCTGACCTTAGTCAGACAGCAGCATATCCTCTCTCAACCACAGTGGTCCGGATCCCGTCCTCTTCTTCCCACACCAGGCCTCCAACACTAAGGAGTTATATTCCAATAAATGAAAGAGGTTTGCACATTTGGGCCCAGCGTGGCACAACCTTGACCCTCTGACAGCCCTCTGGTTTCGCAATAATAGATTTTCTGGCGCAACACTTTTTCAACAGGGTTCCGCTGTTTCCACACTTAAAGTACAATTGGCAGCTATTTCTAACTACCATGTTGCCTTTTGAGCCCCTCGGGATCATGAGTCATAAATTATGCAAGGCCTTCTTCTGCTGGGAGCTTCTGGTTACTACACCTCCGGTGTCACAACCTGTGGCTGAACCATGGCGTGGATCTCAATGTGGTTCTGGGGAGCTTCTTCTGACGCCCCTCCCTTTCGAGCGAAGTGGCCACTTGTGACACATAAAAGTTTTATCCTCAAAGCACCTCTTTCTTGGTAGCTATTACATCAGCCAGAAGCTGGGTTTCAGAGATCTTCTAAGCCTCTCTGTCAAAGCTCCTTATCTTGATCTTTTTCATATAGGATAGAGTCTCTCTACGGTTGAACCCGGCTATTCCTTCCTTAAGGTTTTCTTTCTGCTCTTTGTCTGCAAACAGTCTATAGAGCTACCAGTTTTCTTTCCAAATTTTTCCCGTGAAGCAGAATACAGATTTCCATCAGTTGGATGTGCATAGACAACCTGAGGTTTTACCCCAGACAGACACAACAGCATTGCGGAAGTCAGACCAGTTAAGTTTGTGGCCTTATGGACAACAGAATTGGCAGCAGAATAAGTCCACTATCGTCAGATGATGGATCAGGGATTCATTTAATTTATTTATACATCAACGGGGAGGGACCTTCCATTTCCAGTTAGAGCTCATTCTACTAGGGCCATGGCAACTTCAGTGGCCTTCCCAGACTGTCTGTGGATGAAATATGTGCGGCAGCCACTTGGGCTTTTCCACATACCTTTATTTCTCATTACAAATTAGATGTGGTGTCCAGGGATCGGGCGACCTTTGGTTCCACAGTGCTCAGGAGTGTCTTCCAGTGAGCCTCCCATCTGTCAAGAATCGAGATAGGATCTCACTACATCTTTTAGTTATGTACTTACCATAGCGATAGATGTATGGGATCCATCTCACATTCTCATACCCACCCTCCTTCCACCTACCTATTAGATCTGGAGGAAACTCTGTTGTTGAGGTTTCCAGGAAGTATTATTTGTCCTCTCCTGCCTTTGATTTTCTGGTTGGGTTGGTGCATGTGGATGAGTTCTTTGTGGGGCAAACAAGATCTGGGGGTTTGGGCGTGGTGCATCCTGGGATAGGGGGTTGGCCCAGCCAATAAGAGACTTCGTGCTTTAGTATAGGCCGAGTCGGATCCGATTCTCAGCTCCGAGCCCATCTGTCAAGAATGTAGGTGAGATGGATCCCATACATCTATCGTTATGGTAAGTACATAACTAAAAGTTATGTAAACCACAGATACTTATTGTAGTTCTAAGTTTTTCACAACTGCATTCTAATATTAAGCTGTAAAGTGCATTAACAAGATGACTGAAGGTAAAAGAACATGCTGAAGGGGTTAAGGAGTGTACTGTTGTCTACAGAGTCTCGTTCTGGAATGCCTAAGAAGGGAGGAAAGAACACATTTTGATTAAACATTTGATGTAATGTGGTCCTTATCTTGCTTGCTCTGCATTCTTACAGCTGACAGGTTAGAGCCTCCGACTTCGGCAGTAGCTATTTACTAGCCCAAAATCTCTGATGGGCTGGGCTAGCCCTAGTAACTTCCAAGATGCACCACCTCCAAAGCCCTTCAGATTCTTGTTTGCTACTTGGTGTACAGACGTGGTCTCGAGCTTGGCTGTGACCAAGTACCTTATTTCAACTGTTTTTTAGCTTATTCTTCTTAACTTTCTGTCAAACGCTGTTCTTACAGCTATACTGAGTGTATCCTGTGTTTTGCGACTTAGTTCAGTTAATTTTTTTAGTTTTGTGAGATTCCTTTTGTGTTTTGCTGGGGCTAGGCCCATTTTAATTTAGAGGACCTTTAGCCTCTCCTGTGTCTGTTCAAGATCTACAGGGGCGTTGGAGTTAGAGCCCCCTTCTTTCAACTAGTTTAGTTTAAGCTTTTTCCTTTTTGTGGTGCACATCCTTGTGTTTTGGCCGGGCTAGGCCTGTGTTTAAGTTAGAGGGCCTTAGCCCTCTCCTGTATTCTGTAAGTTAAGTCTGTTGGGACTTTTAAGTTAGAGTCCCTTCCTCCTGCCTTCTCCCCTTATCTTGTGTGTGGTTTTATTGACAGAATTACCATACCCAGGCAAAGATCAGGAGGAACATAAGCCTTCTGGTTTCAAAAAGTGCGCCAAATGTGTTTATAAGATGTCTTTAACAGATGGCCATACCATCTGTGTGTATTGTTTGGGCACTATTCATTTGCAAGAATCTTTTAGTGTTTGTCACACTTTTAGTTCTAGACTCCTGCAAGAGAGGAATTTATTCTCAGGGGACTCGTCAAACCTGCCTTTGAAGAAGCTCTGGAGTCTTCTTTCCTGTAGTGGGAAATCTAAATCTAAACCAAAAGAGAGATCTCCGGCTCTGTCTAGTTCCTCGGAGCCATCGGAAAAGATATTGAAGACAGCTCCACCTTCACCGGCTCCGTGGCTTTGGAGCCTGGGGAAGAAATCCTGTCTCTGAATTGGCCTCCTCGGCTCCACACACTGTTACCTCTCAAGCCCATCAGCATGAAGGTTTCTGTGATACTGGAGCCAGCTTCTGCTCCGATCTCTCTTGGAGCCGCATTCAGAGCCCACTTCTGCTAAGGCTCTAAACCTGGATCCTTCTCGGATAAGATATCTCGACTCACCTTCTGTGTCCTCCAAGTCCTCCAGGGTTGTTGGGTCGGGATGTGGGAGCAGGGTGCGGGTGCAGGAGGCTCCTTCGAAGAAGCGCCCGGTGTTAGCGCTTGTGTTTATTTTCCGCTCCAGCCCAGTCGGCTCCGGAGCCTTCCCCCTCTTGTCAGTTCTGATTATTCCTCCTTCGAGCACTTCTGTGTTGTCAGAGTCTAGGTGTTCTGCGTCGAGTGAGGTCCTGGGGTCGGCGCCGATACCCGTCAGGCCTCTTGGCTCCGACCTCGGCTCCAACCTTTTCGATTCCATCTTCTGGTGTTGGCACTCGGGTTTCCTCGGACGGACCCGAGGGGGATACATCGGGGCTTCATCCCTCAGCTCCAAGTCTCCCTCTTGGTGCCTTTTCGGCCAAGCAGGAACCCCAACCTCGGGATTGTTGTTTTAGCCGAGATTGCCGGATGGGGTCCTCGGATTCCGATTGGACCCGCCCGCATTCGAGGCCATGAGGAGCGCACTGGCCAGGTATTCAGTGACTTCACGCGAATCAGCCACTGCTTCCTTTGACAATGGGGCTGGAGCCTCTGACACCAGCAGCACTCGAAGGCCTGAGAATCCATGCGTGGCCCCCAGCTTTCCAAGGGCCCTTCAGATTCGTCGCCTGTGGAGCCTCCCAGATAGAAGTCATGCAAGAGGAAGCGGCGTTGACTCCCTGGTAATGAGTCCATCACTTGGATGATACTCGACCTCACGATGACACAGAGGGGTCCCTAAGTCATCCTCCGAGCGATCCCATTCTCCTAGTTCTTGGCTAAGACAGAGAGGTGGACTGGCTCTTCCAAATCCCCATTTTCTCCGAGGATGAGCCTGTCCTCCTCACAAAAGTGCTCTCCTTCGAGCCCAACCTTCAATTTTCCTGTTCCCATTTCTCTCTCACTACAATTGTTATTTGTCAAGGGTTTTGCACACCACCTCAGGTAGAACCGTGTCCAGCCGCCTAAACAAGTTTCTGTCTGCACCGAGTTCCTAGAAGCAAAGGAGTTCCCAGATGCTACATGGTGGTGCTGCCTGCCACCAGCAGAAGTTGCAGAAGCTACCATCCTCCTGGCCTAAGGAGTTCAGGATTACAAGGCAGTTTGTCTCTTTCAGCTTAACACCTTTTATTGTGCTGAACTAGCTTTGCCACTTCCTTCAGGGCTCCAAAGTATCTCCTTCTCAGGAATGGGAGATACCCTGTCGGGTCTCTGGAGGCGGCAGGTGAATCAGACAGACAACGCCTAGCTAACACTGTCAATTCTGCCATGAGGCTCATGGCATCCGCAGCTGAGCAAGCGGTAGGCAGCACTCTGGCGTGAGCCCTCAAGAGGCAGCCTGATGCTTGCAGGTGTCGCCTTCAGGAAGCCTGTCTTCCTTCACGGACGCCTGGGATGGGGTCCCTCTCCTCTTTGACCCGGTGAAAGACACTCTCACCAGAGGGAAAGCAGGACGACTTTGTCTCGTCAAATTACTTACTTCCTTGGCGGCCTCTATCCCAAGCACGTAGATGAAGTAAGATGTGGTTCATGTCTAGGAATTCCTTCCCCATCATGGTGACCCTCCAAGGGGAGGGGAGGGGAATCACTGGAAGGCGCTGCCCCAGAGGCCCCTGCAACCTCAGGAGACCATGAATCATTGCGGGATCCTCCCACCACCGGGAGGGACTGGTTCACTGTGTTATTCCAGATGTCGGGGCCGCTTTTCAGGGCAAAATCTTCAAACCTGAAAGTATCAAATACCAGGATCAATGGGTTCTAATATCATCGAGGCACTGCATCACTTCCTCTCCTTTACATCCTCCCATCCAGAAAAATCCTGCATTTTTCCCACCCAGTCAAAGGCGGAAGCAGCAGTTTCAAAGCTGCTGGAAAGGAATGGGTCCAACCAGTCCCTCAGACCGGGACTGATCAGAACTCAAGATTGTTTTGGTGACAAAGACATGGGACCGCAGGCTCACTGGAATCTCTGCTTTATTTAAACCCATGTACTGTAGTCCTTCTGTTCTTAATGGTCACTTCAGTCCATTTTCCCCTTATTGGAAAAAGGAGTATGGATGTGCTCCATCGATCTCAAGGATGCCTATTACCACATCAAGATAAACAAGGCATCCAGGAGTCACCTACGCTTCCGGCTGGGAGCCAGTCACTACCAGTTTCGTGCTCTGCCTTTTGGTCTCACCACAGCCCCCAGGGTGTTTACCAAATGCTTAGCAGTGGTGACAGCTCACTTGAGACGTCAAGGATTCCAGGTTTTTCCTTATCTGGACGACTGGCTTCTCATCGTCCCCTCCAGGCATCTACTCGTTCGGGCCACGAAGGCTACCATCACATTGGGCCAATACCTAGGGATTACCTTCAATTGGGAAAAATCTGTGTTGCGGCCATCACAGCGTGTTGCATTTATCGGCGCAGAGCTAGACTCCATCCAAATGAGAGCCTTTCTTCCAACAGAAAGAATCAAAGTGCTACAGGCTCAAGTGTTAGCCTTACTACCCCTCAAGAAAGTCCAAGTCAGACTTGCTCTTCAATTGCTAGGGTCCATGGTGGCTACCATCATGCTAGTATCGCTAGCCAGGCTACATATGTGGATCCTCCTGTGGCTGGTCTCGGTCCAGTGGTCGCTATGGAGTTTCCTCCTCTTATCCCATTCTCATCATGGAACAATGCCGACCAAGACCTCGCTGGGTGGCTGATCATCCAACCCTATGAACCTTAGAGACCCCTGACCCCCTGTCTCCTACCGCCCCACGGTGACCATGGGCCAGCTTCAGATAAGTTGGGGTGGCCATTGTATCAGAGCAGAAACGGTCAGGCACTGCTTGAGATCACGGTACATCTGCACATCCAATGTCCTGGAAGTGAGAGCAGTGCTTCTGTGTGCAAGCACTGACTCTCTTCCAAAGACGATTGCTATTCTTTCCGACAGCATGTCAGTAGTGTGGTACCTAAACAACGAGGTGGAACCAGGTCCTATCCCCTTTTCAGAGAGGCCATGAGAGTGTGGAACTGGTGGTGTCTTCCCAACGCTTTCTAGTGGCAGGAGGTCAATGTGATAGCAGACAGGCCAAGCAAGACTATTCAGTGCTTCACGGTGGGTCCTTGAACAAACGAGTTGCAACTCAGATCTTCTCCAGGAGGGGTCAACCTTGCTGCGATCTGTTTTGCCAGCCCCCTCAATGCCAAGTGCAGCAGGTACTTCACTCTCACCCCTCCCGGGGGAGTCACCCAGGGACACTCTGGTCCACGATTGGCCCCCAGGTCTGCTCTATGCCTTCCCTCCGTTCCCGTTCCCTCTACTATCAAGAGTAGTTCAGAAGGCAACTTCCTTGGGAAGCAAGATGATTCTCGCACCACACTGGCCTCGTCAAGTTTGGTTCCCCTTTCTTCAGAAGTATACAGTGGACAGCCCTTGGACTCTGGAGCCAGTACCAGAACTACTGACTCATCAGTCGGGTCAGTTCCATCCATCCCTACGAACCCTCAGGTTGACAGCTTGGCTGCTCCACTTCCATCCTTAGTTAGACTACATTCCTTTTCACCTGAGGTGTTGCATATTCTGTAGTCCTCCCACAAGTCGTCTACCAGAAAGTTATACTCTAGCAAATGGAAAAGATTTGCTATCTGGGCTGATGCACACAATCTAGATCCCTTCACAGCGCCCTTGTCGGCTGTGTTAGATTTTTGAGCTCTTCAAACAGGGTTCCCTACCACTATTAAGGTACAGCTGGCCAACTTGTCAGATGACCCCTTAATCAACCGCCGTCTC
>NC_056741.1:1450215048-1450239905 GCF_019279795.1 Protopterus annectens | reverse complement strand
AGGAGGGGTCAACCTTGCTGCGATCTGTTTGCCAGCCCCCTCAATGCCAATTGCAGCAGGTACTTCACTCTGACCCCCCCCCCGGGGGAGTCACCCCAGAGACACTCTGGTCCACGATTGGCCCCCAGGTCTGCTCTATGCCTTCCCTCCGTTCCCTCTACTATCAAGAGTAATTCAGAAGGCAACTTCCTTGGGAAGCAAGATGATTCTTATCGCACCACACTGGCCTCGTCAAGTTTGGTTCCCCTTTCTTCAGAAGTATACAGTGGACGGCCCTTGGACTCTGGAGCCAGTACCAGAACTACTGACTCATCAGTCAGGTCAGTTCCATCCATCCCTACGAACCCTCAGGTTGACAGCTTGGCTGCTCCACTTCCATCCTTAGTTAGACTACATTCCTTTTCACCTGAGGTGTTGCATATTCTGTAGTCCTCCCACAAGTTGTCTACCAGAAAGCTATACTCTAGCAAATGGAAAAGATTTGCTATCTGGGCTGAAGCACACAATCTAGATCCCTTCACAGCGCCCTTGTCGGCGATATTAGATTTTTTGGCTATGCTCTTCAAACAGGGTTCCGCTACCTCCACTATTAAGGTACAGCTGGCGGCCATTTTTAACTTTCACGTCTCAGATGAGCTTTCCCTTACGAGCCATAAACTTTGTAAAGCCTTCCTGAAAGGAGCCTGGTTACTCCGTCCTCCATTGTCACAACCCGTTTTACCATGGGATTTAAGTTTGGTGCTTCAAACCTTAACTTGTACTTCCTTTGAACGGGCTGACACTTGTGAATTAAAATATTTGTCTTGGAAGATAGCCTTTCTGGGCACCATTACTTCAGCCAAGAAGGTATCGGAGCTTCAGGCCCTTTCCATAAAGCCCCCTTATTTGGTCTTCCATAAGGATAGGGTTTCCTTGAGACTCAACCCCTCCTTCCTAAGGTGTCTTCTACCTTTTATCTTCACCAATCTATTGAGTTACCAGTTTTCTTTCCAAACTTTTCAAATGAAGCGGAATTCAAATTCCACCAGTTGGATGTTCATAGACAACTAAGGTTTTATTTGCACAGGACACAACCCCACAGGAAATCGGATCAATTGTTTGTGTCCTTTTCAGAGAACAAGAATGGTAGCCCTGTGACTAAAGGTACTATTGCTAAATGGATTAAGGACTGTATCTCCTTTATTTACGCATCAGCAGGCAGAGTTTTACCTTTCCCAGTTAAAGCTCATTCTACCAGGGCTATGGCTGCATCAGTAGCTTATCATGCTAGGCTCTCCTTGGATGACATCTGTGCTGCGGCCACCTGGTCCTCTCCGCACACCTTTGTTTCTCGTTACAAGCTTGATGTGGTGTCTAGAGACTGGGCTTCCTTTGGTTCCACAGTGCACAGGAGTATTGTCAGTGAGCCTCCCAGAATGTAGGTGCTAGGGAATGCTGTCCCGTCAGTTAAGAATGTAGGCGAGATAGGACCACATTACATCAGTTATGTACTCACCATAATGTCAGATGTATCTGGTCCATCTCGCCTACATTCTTACGTACCCACCCACCGTCCCCCGACCTGTTGGACTTGGAGGAGGTTATGTTCTTAGACCCTTCTGAGGATGTCTCTCCTCCTGCTTGTGTTATTTCTACGAGGTTGTGTATGTCACTCTGTTATATTGTTGGCAAACAAGATCTGGAGGTTTGGGCGTGGTGCATCTGGGGCTACTATGGTTAGCCCAGCCAATCAGAGACTTCGAGCTAGTAAACAGCGGCCGAGTCAGAGCCGATTCTCAGCTCCGAACCCATCAGTTAAGAATGTAGGCGAGATGGACCACATACATCTGACGTTACAGTGAGTACATAACTAATTGTTTATGCTGTGGGCCACCTGTTTCGCTGAGGAAGACTATGCAATCTATGTTCATTACCCAGTACCTTTTCCTCACCAGGGTAATTTTACCCGAGTTGGATATAGGCCACTTGTGTACTTGAATTTGTGACAGTCTCTTCATGAAGCATGTGCTGGTTACTATCAAGCCATTTGCAACACAGAAGTCTAGAACGGCCTCTCTATTATTCCTGTTGCCCCACCCATGTGAAGCCAGGCAGTCCCGATTTCCTTTACTTCTGTCATACGTCCTTTCAAGTCACCCATTGTGTAAACTGATCCATGATGTTATGCTTTATCTAGTAGGTCTTGCAAACCGATGTCTGGCTGCACTCTTTGGCTCACTGTCTCAACTCAGCAGTGGGGCATAGGATAAGATGAGTACTGCACTAGCGTTTCACTGGTGTCTGATTAGCATGAGTCTGTCACTTAGTGTTCAGAAGGCAGTGACAGATACCGTTTGACTTTCTCTTACCACAATTCACAGAGCATTTCTAGTCTGTTCTCCTACAGAGAACTAAAATGTGGATCCCAAGCCAAGTACCTTGGCTGCATTGTTCTTCCATCTTGTCCCCTGGAAAAAGTGGATGTCCACCCTCCACTGCATCATGTTAATCATTACCAAACTGCATCCTATCAGTGAACCTACAATGAATAGCAATTAACAGGTCATTTTTTGCAGATTCATTGGTTATGCATTCAGCTGTAGCTCAACACAGCTGCCAAAGACAACCCAGAATGGGTAACTACAGACCATCTGCCCATTAGCTTACTGACATATGGCTGCTGAGTTTTATGGGAGGCACCCAGCCAATAGGGGCCACATATACACCTTATGGAGTGCATTCAAACCTTGCCCTATTCTTTGTTTTTGGTAGTCGATGAAAGTTAACAGGAGTAAGCAATACAATTGCTATTTAACACCTACCTTTGCACCAAAAAAGGAAGTATGGTGATATCTTAAAATGAGGAAATATCTTACAAATATATACTGAGGGTAGAAGACACTCTAAATGTGCAGTGAGAACTATGCACATGATCAAGGGCAAAGTTTTTTCTTCCCAACTGTTCTTGCACAGCTGTCATCAGTGATTAGAAACACTGATGCCGGGTTGTTACACATGATTTGATGGACCTACAGTGACACTGCAGAAGAAAGGAGTTTCCAGTGGTGCTTCATATGATTTTAGTAATGCATTACAGGTGATCTGTATGCACAAATACACAGCAGTGGCTTAATTTCATCAAACATGTTCTGGATAAGGGGTGCATGTCTATGCATTCATTGTAGAGAAGAAGAATTTCTCAAAGTGTGCATTCATGGCATTTGACATTATGCCATAACTGTGCCATAAACTGTACCTGGAAGCCACAGTGATACCGCAATGTGGTCTGATGCAGAGAGAAAGGGGAGTTCTGATGACTGCACTTTAGTATATTTCTCACTTGTATAAAAGTGCAAAAGCTGTGATGAAAGAAACGGCCGCTCAAACTACTAAGGAAATGAATTTATTTCCTTAGTAGTTTGAGTGGCCGTTTCTTTCATCACAGCTTTTTTATTTTATTTGGTTGTAAAGACAACACTCCCCAGGACACAACCACATTTGACAATATACCATGCCCAACCCTTAAGAAGAAACTACCACACAACACAATACATATTGATCACTGGAGATTATTGCGCAACACAGTGATGTTCCACTTTATACACCGAAGCAAGGACACCGTCATGGTCAGTTGTCTTTTGGGATCAAGGATTCACCAGGTCACACACAGGGGCTACAGAACCACTAGTACCAGTAAGACCGTCATAGCCCATGTGGGTGTGGGTATTAACGATCCAAGACATACCTCCCTGGACTATATGAATAGAGATGTTAGAGCTTTCAGATGGTGTCCCAGGCAGGTATGATCCTAGAACTGAGTGAGCATTATTCTACCTTCCCCAAAGATACCACAATATAAACAGAAGATAACGGACTTTAGCAATTGGCTTTGTTATTGGTCTCATTCTAAGGGGTCCAATACTTCTCAGGTTGAGAGGACAGACAATACCGTTTTACCAGTGATGGTCTTCACCTGTCCCCAACTAGGCTTTCAGATACTGGCCAAAATATTATCCACTCCTATACCACCTTTTTAGACTATGCCGACATGATAACTAGAATTTACTATTTTGTAAGGTTTACCTCCCAAACCTCCTGTAACAGAGGAACATGGGATATATGCCAATGACCCTTGTGAACATCAGGTGTCAGCTATATGGTGATTCTGATTGCTGAAACACCTGATATTCACAGGGGTCATTTGCATATGTCCCATGTTCCTCTGTTACAGGAGGTTTGGGAGGTCACTCATTGGAAGTTCTAGCTTGGCTGGAGTTTTCATTTAGTTTTTACTGATTGTTTTTTTCAATGTGACCTTCTCACTCTTTGTTTTTAGTTTGTAAGGTTTAAGATAAACTAAAGGTGATACTGCTTGATGCTCCACTTCGCAATGAGAAGCTCTATTCCATGGAAGGGCATCTCACCCTTGAGAATGTTGCCATCTGCGCAATTACTGAGATATAGTTTAAAGTTGCAGAAGGCACCCCAGCAGCACAAGTCTATACTACATTCCACGCATTCAGACCAGCTACTGCATAAGGGACAAGAGATGGAGGTATATTAATCTATAAAAAAGTACAAGACTGGTTAATCATTATGACACAGACATGGAATAGCTCAACTATCATTGCTAGCTATAGGGCCCATCTATGACCATAACCATACCATGTATATGGATATACTGGAGGGCCGCAGTATTCAACCCAACACCATATTCATGGTGGATTTGAACTATCCTAACAAAGTGAGATACAAACACAACCACTGACATGCAGGCTCAAAGATTCCTGGATTTTGTAAATGCAAAAACCTTGGAACAGCTAGTCTGCACACCTAAGGGTGAAAATATCCAGCATCTGTCAGTCACAAATAAGGAATGTTGCACCCCCACACCATTATGGGTCAG
Organism: Protopterus annectens; assembly: GCF_019279795.1. Taxonomy (NCBI): domain Eukaryota; kingdom Metazoa; phylum Chordata; order Ceratodontiformes; family Protopteridae; genus Protopterus; species Protopterus annectens. The sequence goes on along the minus strand of NC_056741.1, from coordinate 1,450,235,020 downwards.
ACTGAATCATAAAGCTATCACCACTGAAATAATTAAGACCAAACTCCTGGCAACCCCAGAAACTAAGAACTTTTCCAAGGCCAACTACCACCTGTTACACAATGGCATAGCTAGATTTCAAGTATCCCAAACTCAAACCACTGACGCCTATAAGAAGTGTTTATGGAAACCCTACACAAGCATGAATACCTGTAAAACAGCAGTAGCACAAGAATTTTGAAAGACCATCACCGGGGTCGACAAGATGGAGAGAATGTTATGTGCAATACAGATGCATCTACTAGGGAAAGAAGTCCTGCTGAATACATGGAGTACTCAGGAGTGTCTACATATCACCACCGATGACCAAACAGAAGTCATGCATTAAAACTTGACCGATAACAGCTGCACCGTCGAAAACCATGAAGCACAGAAGGAAATGACAGAAATCATGCAACTAGAAACAGAACTCCAGAAGAGTCCATATCACCAGCATTTACCAATTGTGACTGAAATATTTCGGCATATGGAAGCCAAAGTCGAAGCCCAGAAGTGATGATCTGAAGAAAAGGGAATGGCAAAACAAGAGAATGCTGTGTGTAACAAGCAAATCTATTAGACAACTACTGCTAAACCATGCAGCTCTTTCCATAACACTATCCATATCACCAACGTCAACCAAGTGGAGAATGTGTGTAATACAAATGAATCTCCTAGACAGACATTCTGCTGAGTACTTTGAGAATATTCTGGAAGAGACTGTGGATCACAATCAACAAACCAAATGTTAGAGGGAATCGGAGAAGAGGGCAACATCAGACTCAGAAGCATTACCCTGTTGAATAAGGACCTGTATCAGCAGTAATAAAGTAGCATCAGAGTACAGCAACAATGTCCTGCTGAATGACAGAAATACCAGAAATGTTAACCCTTCATGAGACAGATCACTACAACAAGATCTTATTTTTCAACTCACAGTCCTGAATACAGAGGACACCTTATGGGGACATGTACTCCTGCAGGCTAAGGAAATTCTAACATCACAGCCAACCATGTACTGCTGTATTTGTTGAGGATGAGTTAAAAATGGAACAGATACCCACCTACTGCCTCTAATTTTAAACTGGTAAGTTTAAAAGAATCTGAATGTGGAAAGACTGTAAGAAGCAGACAGTCAAGCGATGTGTACATCCTCGCCAGGTTTCCTATTTTTGCTGTGAGCACTACGGTTTTCAGCATCTCAGATACCACTGCTCCATGTCATTCTGGCAAATTTTTTTTTTACTTATTTTTGCTCCTCATATCCCCTCTGGTGTTAAGCTTCTGCAATACCTTATGGGCCCTGTTTCGAAATTCTCCCCCCCCCTTTGCTTCTTTCCCCCTCCAGCAGATGGGTGAGATTCTGCTGTATCCCTTATGGCAGGTGGATTCCCCCTCTTTAGGTAGGGAGTCTCATAGCACCCCTCCTTCTGGGTCACTCATCTACATTCAGGCAAAACAAAGACGATAGTCAGAGATACAACCTAGCCTAGGCTACTTTATTTTTTATTCGCCATGTTAGTTGCCCTAGCCTAGTGACCCCTTCGGGGGAGACCCGAAGTGTCTTTATACTACTAGCAGAAAATTGGCCAGGGCAATGGGAGACTTCCGGTATTCCTTTTGTGTATAGGGACACTGATTCCGGTAACACTTGGTGCTTCTAGTCTGAGCATGGATGCAACTGGGAGAAGCAGGGAGAGGAAATAGTGCTTTTTGTTCAGTGAGGATTGTACTGCAGAAATAAGAGATTCCTCTAGAAGAGGACTTAATTATGGTTCATATGACAAAAGTGTAAAATGACTAGGTACAGGCACGCATGCTTGTGAGAGGAGATGGAAGCTTCAAGGAGAATGAGGTGGTGGTGAAGCTATCCAAAAAAAGCTGTACCAATGGGAGACGTTAGAGGTGTGAGGGTCTGAAGGATTCAGAAAAGACTTTTTCAGGAAAATCTCTTTATAAAAATGAGTTAAAGTTTCAAAGGAAGGCGTTGCAACCTTCCACTCGGCAGGGTTGCGGGATGATTTGCTTATGGACTTATTAAACATTAAACCAGAGAGTGGTAAAGTGGTTTCTTAGGGATTTAATGGAGAAAATACTTAAGAACAAAGTTCAGCAGAAATGTATGCAGAGATGGCTGAAACAGAAAAGGGATAAGGAAGAGACAGTGCAAAACGACCTTTTACTGGTCAAACTGAAAAGTTGGTGAACTAGACAGCTAGAGGAAATGAAATGAATTAATTTACACCCTTAGGAGTCAAAGCCAATGAAGTAAAATTTTTATACCTATAAAAGAGAAGTATTGTGACATTTTTGAGACTGGGCAAATAGAAAAATTTAGGAAAATCTGTGCACCTTGGAATTTATTCATATTTAACGCATTTCAGAGAGACTGAAGTTCACATGCAATTTAGAAGAAAAGTAGACTGTAAAGACATTTATTGAATTTATGTGAAGACATATTAGGTATCTGAAAGGTATATGTCAACAAAAAATTTCGGACTGGGGCATGGGACTTTCACATTTTGAAATTTGAAAATGAAACCTTTTTGCATATCCCAAACATTACAAATGTAGAGGATAAAGGCATGGTTGAATATTGGGAGCACCCTAAAACATGTTAATTTCTGCGGAAAAAACAGATCATTCGTTTAAAACAGAAATATTTTCTGCTTTAAAAATTATGTGAACTGCTTAGTGCTTGTTTGCTCAAAGCTGCAGCAAGTTAGGCCTCCTGTCCTGGTTTTACTGTTTTCCAAATATTTGGTGGGACTACAAACAATAAGTGCTCATTTTCAACTGTTTTCTGCACTTTCTGATCAACCAACACAATATTTGCTGCATATCTGTTTAAACACCACAACTGTGTTTCCACCTGTTTGCGCATCATGCACTACTGTGCAGGCAGATTGCAGATTACAGATGCCTGCTCTATAGCCTCATCTAACTAAAGCTTTTCACACCTAAACTTACAACCTTCCACTGCTGTATTCCCTCTTTGACTGTTCACCTAGACCAAGATTTTTCCTAGGACCATGAACTTCCAGTTTCCCTGCTTTTCTCCTACCATCCTGGCTAAAATGCGTCTACTGAGGTAGCGTAGCAACTGCCTCACGTACACTGACAAGCCCCTGATTCTAAATCATTTGTGTACCATTTGTGAGAGAAGCACCTACACCATGCATCTGGAATCAAAGATCTCGTGCAATACAGAGTGGGCTCTCAGTCCACTTACCACACCTTCTACTCCTGACACACAGCATAAACAGACCTCGAAAACATATATACTAAACCAAACACCAAAAATACACAATGACAACCACAACTGTCTCACGATCAAAGCCCATAAGGCAATGCACATCCACTGCAAATATCAATCACAGGGGATGACAGGGAGACACAGACTTCACAAGTCTGAACAAGGAAAAAGTCAATGTCAACTGTCTTTCTACTGTCAGGATTCATCAGAACACACAGGCACTCAATACAGTTATGATACAGTCATACTTCATGTTGGTGTGAATGACTTGAGATGTACCTTGGACTACATGGAGGCATGACTGAGCATGTGTCACACCCATGTATGTCCCTAGCCTTGAGCAGCATGTTATCTTCACCTAGGATGATACCACAATATAAACAGAAAATAATTGACTTCAATACTTCACTTAGGTTCTGTGTCATTCTAAGGGGATCCAATTACTGTCAGCCTCGACAACATGATCGATAGACGTCAATGCTTTGCCAGAGATGGCCTTCATCTCACACCCCTGGGAATTCAGCTACTAGCAAAGGCTTTTGCCACCACCATAGGGCCATTTTAAGGCAATATCACGAGGACACAATTCTCGACAAACTTCATCCTCAACGATATGCTGCTAAATGCTGTCTCAGCACAAAACTGCACTCACTGGAAGCATTCCTCGCTTTGGAAGATTCTGACATCTGCGCAGTAAGAGTGACAAGAGTTCAAGGCTGTGCAGAGCACCACAGCCATACTGCCTTACACCTCCTACCACCCGTTAAGACCATAAATGGAAGACGTGAAAACTAAAGGAGGTGTTGCATCAATATTCACTAATAAATACACCTCCAGCATGATTCCCTGGAGACGCTTGAGGTGCAATTTACTGTTGGTAGGACACCTATTCAAGTCATTGCTACAGGGCCCCCTCCATGAATCAAGATACCCACTCTGTCTACTTGGATAATTTAAGTAAAATAATCAGGAACCATGGTGTTCAGATGTCTCTTGGATTCCAGTAGCTCTGTCCACTGACTGGGTAAATTAATTCTGCTGTAACTCTTTTGCCCAAAGGTTCCCCAAGTTCAGTAACTCCACCCCGGACCAGCTGGTGGACACCACAACTAGACGCACCAAAATTTTGAAACTCCTGCTTAAAAATATGGGGGACCACTGTAGCGCCAACACTGAGGTCTTCCCCTATCTGACCTCGCCAGAAATCAGATCTCGCCACAAATCACTCTCAGACTATCACACTAGATACTCCACCACCACTCAGTAGCAACTAAAAAACTTCAAAGCAGATTATATCTTTTTAAGGGATGGCATAAATGGCTTCACAGCAACTTCCCCCTCATATGGGACCAAAATTGTTGTCCAAAGTAAGAGGGTGTGTGTCCTAAACTGGAAACCCCCTCCTCAGCTTTAACAAGCAAATAAGACTTCTTGGGAAGTCCTCCAAAGCAAACTACAAATCCAAATTTGTGTCCTCAACTATGGACAACCATAAGGCATTCTTTAGTTAGATCTGTAGCATAAAATGCAAGACCCAGATTTACACCAAAATGGTAGTTAATGATACCACATACACTGCCTGTGGACATAGCAAACCTGTTAGCCAACAGATTTGATGAAAACTTCACTCCTGTCCTCGCCACACAAACCCCATGACATTGCTTCCACCTGTCCCCCAACTTGTAAATGTCCCCTCCAAGGCCAAAAACACAGCATCTGTAGGACCTTATAGCATCCCAGGCTAAACAGTACATGGGCAAAAACAAGAACTGGCACCAACACTGGTTACGCCTTTTCAGTCTGTGCACATGCTTCATCCCACCCGAATGAAAACCTGCCACTGTTACCCCCCATGAATGAAGGAGATACTTCCAGTGAATCAGGGAACTATACACCTATTAGCCTGACCAGCATAACCTGCAATATCATGAAGCAAATCATCTTGGACCTTAAAGATATAGGTAAGCTCCAAATGCTTGACCTTGACAAACAAATCCAAACTGCAACTCAGGAAACAAATGAAGGCTCAAGGACACAGTCTCCAAAGCGAAAAAAAGTAAAAACAGATTTATTACTTTGCAACTAAACAGTGTGGTACAAAAATAAAACGGTTAAGAGCTTTTCGTCTTAATTTAGAAGATTTCTTCAGACCTACAACAGTAGCACAAGTGCTCACTTTAATACAGACCACATGATGGTTTCAAAAAACATTAACCAATGGCATTGCAAAAGTAATTAAGCTTGGACACATGACATCACAAGTCAAACAAAAACAGCAACTGTGAAAACCTGTAAAAAACAAAAATATATAGCTGCTTTTGTGCACAAATAAAACCACATTAAATCACTGCATTTAGGTGAACAGAGTATAACTCTTAAGATATGTGATAAGAAATGATGAAAAAACTATGGAAAATATATATATATAAAAAGTATGCGTAAATGTTTATATACACATTGTTATGAGTTACAAGAGTGCTCCAAGTGGACTAAAAGAATGCTACACTCAAAATAAAATAAAATAAAATAAGAGACTGCAATTTCAACTTTAACCAGTGTTGATCGACTCAACTGTAATGCTTTCACAAGTCTTTTGTCTAAGTCTTTTAAACTGCTCTATTTGTAGCTGAGTAAAAGAATTAGAAGTTATGTACTCACCATAACGTTCCATCTGAGTAGGTGTATTCATTTGTCTGCAACCTGTGGGTTATGGATCCGATATCGGATCCGAACCGGCATAGTTTCCAGCTATGGATCCAAGCTCTCAGCTCCTCCCCTCACCCATAATGCCCTGCTCTACCCTCATGACCTCAGATCGAGTTTGCCAAAGCAACAATACCCTCAAAAGGGTAACCAGTAATATGCAGGAAACTGAAAGGCCAGGGGATAGGAGGGATGGTTACAGACAAATGAATACACCTACTCAGATGGAGCGTTATGGTGAGTACATAACTTCTAAATCTGAAGTAGGATATTCATTGTCTGCAACCTGTGGGACAGAGTCCCCAGCTACCTGAATCTTGGCCATCATGGAAGGATATTCCGGAGCACCTGAGCCAAAGGATGCTCTACCCCTGGATGCAAGATCCAACTTATAGTGAGAAATAAATGTATGAGACGAAGCCCATGTAGCTGCTGCACAAATATCATCCAGAGGAATCCTAGCCTTGAAGGCTGCTGAGGTAGATACTGACCGGGTTGAATGGGCATGAACACCCTCCGGTGCGGGCCTTCCTGGCGCTTGATAAGCCAATAAAATGCAATGTGAAATCCAGCGGGACAAAGAAACTTTGGAAATTGGCTTGCCCAAATTGAATTTTGCAAAGGAAATAAACAGCTGGTCGGATTGCCTATGACCAGCTGTCCTGTTGAGATAAAATCTTAGTTGCCTGTGAACATCTAGTGAGTGTAGCCTATATTCACCTTTGTTTTCATACTTAGGGAAGAAAACAGGAAGGTTAATAGATTGAATGATGTTTGCTTCAGAAGCGATTTTAGGAAGGAAGGACGGGTTGGTCCTGAGGGACACACGGTCCGGATAAAAAACCAAGTAAGGAGGTTTAGCTGATAAAGCTTGAAGTTCAGAAACTCTCTTGGCTGATGTAATGGCTACCAAAAAGGCTGTCTTATAAGACAAGAATTTGAGGTCCACTGTAGCGGCTCGAAGGGGAGCGGTCAAGGCCTGTAGGACCAGAGAAAGGTCCCAAGGAGGAACTGCTTGCTTAATAGGGGGCCTGAGAAGGAAAGTACCTTTAAGAAAGGTTTTGCACAATTTGGCTGACATAAGAGGATTAGACTCTTGACCAATGTGATAGTGAGAAATTGCCGCCAGTTGAACTTTGACTGTGGAACTGCTGGCACCATCATTAAAGAGAGGTTAGAAAATCAAGCACTACGGGAGAGGAACCGTGAAGGGATCTAGGCCTTGCCGCTCCGCCCACACAGAGAAACGTTTCCATTTGCTTCGTAAACCTTTCTAGTGGCTGGTTTATGAGCCGCCACCAAAATAGCCTTACCGGTGAAGAAATACGGGAGTCCTTATCAAGAGTGGAACTGGAGCAGCCAAGCGGTCAGCTTCAGGTTGTCCAGGTTCGGAGGAGGAATGCAGGATGGATGGGATATCAGATCCGATGGGATCTAGAATCCAAGGAGGATTCACCGAGTGAGACCTTAGGAAGGGGAACCAGATCTGTCGAGGCCAGAATGGAGCAATGAGAATCATTCTGCAACCCACCCGAGAGGCTTTCTGAAGAACTTGCAGCATCAGAGGCAAGGGTGGATAGGCATACAGAAGACCGGGTGGCCAAGCATGCACCAGAGCGTCTCTTGGGGTACCTCCGGGAGGAGGTATCAGAGCGAAAAACTGTCGCACTTGGTGTTTGAGGGAGAGGCAAAAGATCGCATGAAGGAGTTCCCCACCGTGCGAATATGCGTTCCGCTACTTGACAATTGAGAGACCACTCGTAAGGGGTCAGAATGGTGCGACTGAGCTTGTCCGCTAGGATGTTGGACCGACCGGAATGTGCGTTGCTATGAGAAAGCGATTGGTGGAGATTGCCCATTCCCAAACTCTCATGGCCTCTCGACAAAGAGGGTAAGACCTTGTTCCCCTTGCTTGTTGATGTACCAGACAACAGACATATTGTCCGACTGAATCGCAATTGTTCCCAAGGGAAGAAAGTCCTGAAGTGCTAGCAACGCTAAGAGCACCGCTCTCATCTCTAGAACATTGATATGCAGTAAGGTCTCTGCATCGCTCCACGTGCCTTGGACTGTCCGGCATAAAGTGCCCCCACCCGGCGGAGGCGTCCGTGGTCACCGTGGCGATAGGGGAGAAGCACAAAATGGGCGACCCTGTGGAGATCCGGGAGTGGAGCCACCACAAGAGGGACCGCTTGCAAGCCTTGCTGATCGCTATGGGATGATACATGGGGAGAGCAAGGTAAGACCACTGTACTAAGGCGTCCACTGTAGAATGCGCATATTGAGCCTGGCAAGAGGAAGAAGAGCTATCGGCGCCGCCATGGACCCTAGAGCCCTCAGGACCAACTCCGCTGGAACAGAACATGAATGGAGAATGGCCCGCACCTGGAGCTGCAGATTCAGAATCCTGTCCGCAGTAAGGAAGGCTCGTAAACTCCTTGTGTCTAGTCTGGCCCCTATGAAATCTAAGAGCTGAGTGGGTGCCAGGTTGGACTTTGTATTTATTGTGATGCCCAGAAATGGAGCAAGATGGAGAAAGGAGTCTCGCGAGAGAAGTAGATGCCTTGTTGGGGGGTAAGGAGCCAGTCGTCCAGGTAGGGAAAGACCTGCACCCCTGAAGCCTCAGGTGGGCCGCTACCACTGCTAGTACTTTGGTAAACACCCTGGGGGCTGTGGTGAGACCAAAGGGAAGGACCCGAACTGGTAGTGACTGGCTCCCAGCCGAAGCGGAGAAACCTCCTGGCGCCTGTCCATTAGGATGTGGTAGTGCAGCGTCCTTGAGATCTATCGAGCACATCCAGTGGCATTCTCCCAGAAGGGGAGAATAGATTGTAGAGTGACCATTCGAATTTTTCTTTGGGGACTGCCAGATTCAGAGAGAGGTCTAGGATTGGTCTTAGTTCCCCGTCTTTTTGGCACTAAAAAGAACCTGGAGTAGAACCCTGATCCGATCTGGTCTGGGGAACAGGCTGGATGGCTCTTTTCTCTAGCAGATGGCGATTTCTGCTAAAGCGGCCTCCCTTTGACCGGGTGGTACGTCTGGGAGGGACTGCATCTTTGGAAGGTGAAGGAAAGGAATGTGATATCCCTGGATATGATTTGGAGAACCCAGCGGTCCGATGTTATGGACTCCCATGCCGCTAGGTGCCCAGCGTCCCCGACTGCCTCCAGAGTAGAGCAGTCGGGCAGCCCCTCAGGGCTGCTGGGCCGTTCAGAGAAAGGTTCCCTGGACCCGAAGTTTCTGGGAGCCCCTCTGCCTCTAGGGCGGCGTCCTCCTTGTCCTCCTCTGCCACGGAAGGACTGGTTGTCCGGAGCAGGCTGGGACTGCTGCGACTTCGGAACCACATCTTCTTCTGACCCTTTTGGTTCCTAGAATAGGGCCTCTGGGGTGCAGAGAAGCGGATTCCGGCGGCAGACAGCGTCTTCCGTCCTTCTCGCTCTGGGTCAGCGCCTGAACGGTCTTGCCAAACAGAGCAGAACCATCAAAGGCGTTAGCAAGCAGCCTTGAAGGGCTCAGAGAAATCAGTGGCGGAGCCAGGCCTGACGCCTAGCGACCAGTCCTGTCCCGCAGCTCTAGCGGCGCCCTCCGTAGCATGGGAGAGTAGCCGCATAGAAGTATTCGTGACTGACCTTAGAGTGGCCATTTTGGTGGAGTGCAGAGCTCTGTCCTCCTCCGAAATGGACTCAGAGATGCAGCGTACTCCTTAATAAGGTCTCGCTGCATCCGAATAACGTGTGCCAAATAGTTCAGCGCCCTCACCGAAAGGTCGCCGAACTGAACATCCGCTTGCCAAGCGGTCCATCATCGAGACTCCTTGCTCGGTGGGTGGACTGAGGACTCTCCTGAGCCAGTTCCCTCTTTGTGCGCCGCCATCAACATGGCATCTACAGGAGCCCACTTAGTGCAATGGGTCCTGTCAGAAGGCGGGCTAAGGATTTTGTCAGGTCTTTTGGGAATTGGCACCACGGTGTCCGGTTCCTTCCACGCCCTGGTGGTAATAAGGTCCACCAGGGGGTGGGGACACCCAAGAGGTAGACGGGCCCGTTTGAATGCCTCCAAGAACACGGACTCGTCGAGGAAGACTTGGGGGCAGACCACCCCCTGGAGCATTTCCATGATGTCTCCGAAGGAGACATCCTCGGGGTGACCTTGGGGAGCCTTCCCTTCCTCCAAGTCCGTGTCTTCAGTGAGAGACTCAGGAGTCTATGTGCCTCCTTTTGCACGTATGCTTGCGAGGAGCCTCCTCTGGGGGCTGTCAGAAGAGTCCTCGCAAGCAGCCAATTGCTCCATAGGAGCAACTTGGGGCACAGAAGCGGGCTGTCCCAGGGGCCGGATGGTGGAAGCCTGGCCCAGTGCAGAGGGAGCGGGCGCCGAAGCAAGTGCCGGGGTCCGGAGACCCTCAACAGAGCCCTCTCCACTACATCAAAGCCGAAGGGGAGCCGACCTCGACCAAAGGATCCGACAATCGGCTCCCCTGATCCGAAGAGTGGATCGGAGCCGGCGCAGCTTCGGATCCGAAGGACAGCGCTCCGACACAGGCGGGCGAAGGAGCACTGATCCCCGGATCCGGCTCGGATCCAGGCTCCGAGATCGGGTCCGGCGCACTCGAGGCATGGTGGATCCGTACCCAGTACTATCGGATCCGACCTCCCCGGCTCGAAGCTGCTCGGCTCCAGCTGCTCGAACCCGGAAGCGGGTCGGAGAAGGAGCGATAGGCTTGAAAAAGGGTGTTGAGCTCCCGAGGGGAGGCAAACACTCCCATCTGCATCTGGGCCTGGATGAACCTTCATCATCCGGTCCAGATCAGCATCAGGCTATGGAATGAGGCTACGAGGTAGGCCTGGAATGCCTCCTCGATAGCCTCGCGGATCGGGTCTCCTCCTCCTCAGGACCCGGTGAGAAGCACACAGGTGACCGGAGCCGAGAAGGAGGAGACCGCTCCAACAGGAAGCGGGGAGAAGCCGGCAGGCGGGGCGAAACAGAGGTCTCGGCCCGCTTGGTGCTTCTCCTCCGTCCTTCTTAAGCATCCCTCTCCTGTCCTGAAGGAGTTTGAGTCCCAGGAGCAGGAGGGGTGCTACAGGGGAACAGCTGCAGCCGCAGGAGTCCCGGGTCGGGCCGAGTCCGGCGTAAAAGACCCGCCAGGACCAGCTTGGACCTCCGCTCCCTCAGTGCCCTGGGGTTGAACCCTGCACAAATGGAACAGCCAGATGTGAGGTGCTCAACCCCAAGACACTAACACCGAGTGTGGCCATCAGCGGTGAGAGCTTATGGCCACACTTAGAAAAGAATGACTTAGGCTGGTCAGCCATAGTCAAAACTTCCCAAAGTTACAGAAGTAACTTAACAAAACTAAAACAAGCACACAGGCCTCACACACACTCTACATCAGCGAGGGGAGGGAATAAAAAATACTACTGTAAATTAAATTTAAACTAAAAACAGTCAATACACAAAGGGAACCTACAACTTTCACACAAAAAGTTTAAAGAAAGCAAAAAATTTCTATTTTTATACAAGAAAAATACCACTTAGCTGAGAGCTAAAGACACCACATCCAGTTACCAGCGCGGCAAACAAGATCTGAGGTCATGAGGGTAGAGCAGGGCATTATGGGTGAGGGGAGGAGCTGAGAGCTTGGATCCATAGCTGGAAACTATGCCGGTTTGGATCCGATATCGGATCCATAACCCACAGGTTGCAGACAAATGAATATCCTACTTCAGATTGCAGGGTTTTCGCTTCATGTTTTAAATCTTTTCAAAAATATGTCTCAACTTACATCTAAGCTTGCTTCACCCTTGTTGGTGATTTCTGAAAGCGTTACAGCTGAGTCGATCAACAATGGTTAAAGTTGAAATTGCTGTCTCTTATACTATTTTATCCAAGCTTAATTAAATACTTTTGCAATACCATTGGTTAATGTTTATTGAAACCACCATGTGGTCTGTATTATTGTACTACTGTTGTAGGTCTGAAGAAGTCTTCTAAATGAAGACGAAAAGCGCTTAACTGTTTTATTTTTGTACCATACTGTTTATTTGCAAAGTGTACCATACTGTTTAGTTGCAAAGTAATACATCTGTTTTTACTTTTTTTCGCTTTGGAGACTTTGTCCCCTTGTGCCTTCATTTGTTTCCTGAAATGCTTGACCTTACTCAGTTTGGATTTCTCAGAGGGAAATCATGCCTGGTAAACCTGGTAGACAGACAGTCAGAGCCCTGGACAAGGGGAAAACTGTGCATACAGCCTACCCGGACTTGGCCAAGGCTTTTGACACTATTCCACACCCAGGCATTGACAAACTCACCCAAGTAGGTATCAACCCTTATATCGTTAGGTGGGTCGCTAACTGGCTCACTGACAGAACCCATACAGTCAATAGGTGAATCCACCTCCAACAACAGACCCATTACCAGTGGTATTCCACAGGGATCAGTCGTGGGACCTCTACAATTCGAAATCTTTCTCCAAAATACAAGCAAAAGCTAAAGGTTTGTGGCTGACCGTTTGCTGATGTCTGCAGTCACAGAATCCCCAGATGATGTCAACATCCAACAAGAGGTTCTTAAGCAAACAAATGATTGGTGCAATGGTCACATCCTTAAACTCAATGCAAAAAAATGCAGTAACATCCCTTTTGGCCAGAGCGATGTTCCTAACAACTACCACCAATACAAACACCCTAAACACACACACTCAGTGGCAAGAGACCTGGGCACAAAGGTTGATAGCATCCTTACATTTGATCATGTCTCCACAGTGGTAAGGGTACTCTACATTGGTCATAAATAAGGGCATTGCCTCCAGGAAAAAAAAGGTTATACCCTCCCTGTACTCTTCCCTCATACCAATATACAATGTCCCTTTTGGTATTTGTTTAAACACCTGCAGCAAATGGAGACACCACAAAAGTTCCTCACAAGGAGAGTATGTCTTCAGCATCTATCCTCTATGGATCAGCTGAAATAACTGGCACTTATTCTTTCAGACAGACTACTCAGAGGCAATATATGTCTTGCATAGAAGGCAATCGCCTACTCTGCTTTAATGGAAATATTGTATATCCGCAAGATGGATGGCTCACACATTACTTGCTCAAAAGACCTTAACCTGTATGTAACATTAACAGAACCTGCTGGAGGGAAAATATATCCGAGACATTACCACAACTATGGAACAGACTCCCAATTCATGTTAAGAAGAGCACTTCTTTGGCCCTCTTCAAGCACAATCTGGAAAACTGGATGGGTAACAATTTAGTCACCCTGAGCGTTCCACACATCTTTCTCTTGGAGAAGGGCAATAGGTGCTTATCGTGGAAATGAAAGCAGAACGTGTCTAGGCCTATAATGGTCCTAGGACCATTAGCTGACTTTCTATGAAAGACTGGACATGTGAGAAACTGAACTGAAATGTTGCAAATGTAATAAAATAGGACACCTGCAGATGAAGTACAGGCTGGAGGAATACTGGTAGAACAGAGCAAGACAAACTTTATAGATATAGAAACAAAGATTCACAAACAAAACAGTAAAAAAAAAACATTCTAGAAAGAAAAACAAAAATACAAAAAAATTGAGAAGTGAAGACTTAAATATAAAAAGGAGAGGAAGAGGAGACAGGAACTAATGAGAATGAAGATATGAAATGGAATTTAAACAAAACTTCACTGGACAAAGTTCGGGAGAGGAAACAAAATTTTACGGCATAATAAATTTAAAAAAAAAAGGATAAGTAAGTGTACTATAAAGACATCTGTAAATGTTAACAGTGCAAAGAATTTATTCAGTAAAAGTGCTCTCAAGTGGTGTAAAAAGCAGAAAAGTTAATACTGGAAAATGAAACAGAATGGCTTCAGTGGTAAAAAAAGATCCACTAGGTGTATAGTATGTAACAAAGCAATTTATTAACACACAGAGGGGAAAAAACTAAAATAAATTAAATAAATAAATGAATAATATTAATCCAAATGAGTCAAATCCAAGTGCTTTCGTCTCCTGTGTAGGAGACATTTTCAAGAACAGTGCATGCCCAACAACTGAAAAACGTTTATACCATCATTAATTAAGTTTCAAAAAAAAACACCAATCATTTTCTGTTTTCACTAATTGAATCATTTGGTGTAGGGTGTGATAGTTAAAGGTACAACACAATGAAATGTGCAATAAAATATGCAGTTTTACCATGAGTCAAACCAACACAAATAGTAAAAAAAAATAATAAAAAAACTTGTGTGTGTATACCATTTGTGCATTACAATCAGTTGGCATGAAATTGGGAAGTAAAAATATATATTAAAGAGTATATGACTAATATACTTGTGTTCGGTTTTACAAGTGCATATACATACGCACATGCTTGTGTAACCTATTCACGAAAATTTATGAATATATAAATGAATAATGTCTGTATGAGTAAAAGCTAAAATAGGGGTGCATATATATATATATATATATATATATATATATATATATATATATATATATATATATATAACTTGTATACACAATAAATTTCATTTTAGAGGGTCAGAATGCACATAATAAAATTAATAAAAGTTCATTGCCAACATTAAGCAAATATGTTGGTATCATAAAAAAATGTTTAGGTTTAATAAATAAATGATAAATGTGTTTATAATAAATTAATAAATAAAAAGATACATAAGCATGTTATGTAAAAAACTTAAAAATTGTTGGATAACAACCTACGTTAAAACACTATGTACAACAAATTCAACTATCTAGGCTCTTTAACATCAAAAAACAAGTAATTGAAATAGAATCATTGAGGCCTGGCCATTGAGTAGCATTTGTTCTTAATTGCCGTAAAGCTTCATTCATTTCCAAATGTAATGGCCATGGTTCACCCCTTGGGTTCATTTCCATAGCTTCTATGATAGTAAATTTAAACCCATGATCCGGCCAAGACGTTTATATCCTTTTTTAATTTAATGTCCCTCAAGTGCTCGTAAATACGTGTCTTTAACTTTCTTTCTGTTTTTCCAATATAAAAACAGGTGCATTTGCAACAGAAAGCACAATAAACGACTTTCAGTGTTGCAACATTTTTTCTTCTGCGTAACTCTGATGCCATTAATGTTAAATTTCAGAATTTGTGTTACATTCATAATGGAAGGAACACCTGACCTGTTATGTACGTTATTTGGATGATTTATTTATACTATGGAAGGGGGACGAGGTACAACTTCGCAACTTTATTGAGTATATCAATAACACCACCAGTTATTTGAGGTTCACATACCAATTTAACTACAAGGGGTTTAATTATTTAGACACCTTTATTTACAACTATGGTGATGTTCTTCGTCTCCCATTGCTGCAGTCCTTACATATGGGTATTCCGCTGTCCACCATCGGCCCGAATACCAAAGGGCTAGAACCGGCGTCGGTCATCGGCGCCCGAGACTGACGTCAGTACGTGCCAGTACAAATGCGCATGACCGATGCCATAACCTCAGTCTTTCTTGCCGCGTGGTCCTAAGCAGAAGCAGCATTTGCAAGTGCCGTTCGGCGTTCTGGAATTGTCGGTTTTCGAGTTTCAGACCGGAGACCAAGTTGGGCTAAGTACCCCGTTGGGGACACTTTTGTCTTTTTCTTGCCTCAGTATTGACGGATGTCAGAAAAAGTTAATAACTGTATTTCTTGTGGGAAACAGATTTCTCATAGGGATTACCATTCACTCTGCATTCCTTGTTTAGGGCCTGAGCACGACGTTGTTGGGTGTCGCTTTTGTGCTACTTTTAACAAGCGTACTATTAAACGTCGGTTGGACTGTGCTAGGCTGGTGTTTGGTATACGTTGTAATTATAACATGCCGTCGGATTCTCCGACGACTGGTTCTTCTAAGAAACGCAAAGAAAAGTCTTTGCGGTCCAAACAGGATGAGGCATCCACTCTGGACGCCGGTTCTGTAGTACCACTGGCTACTTCTGCGGCTCCTTCTGAAAGTTTACCTGAGTCTCAATGGGAGCCTTTGTTACTGCAGGCAGTGGCTTCTCCTGTGTTAGGTCAGGCTGAGGGTGCTTCTCTAATGTCAGTGGTTCCCTCCCCTCATAGGGTAGTTAGGCCTCCTCCTTCTCAGAGCAGAGCCCATTCTAAGTCTAAGTCTGCCCCTGCTGGTGCTAGTCCCCAGGGTCCAGCTCCTAGGAAGCACATGTTAAAGATGGCTGAAGATTTGATTACTTTAATTAGGGGTTCTATGCCCCCCCCTGTGAAGAGGCCCAGGGTAGAGACAGAGTTGGAGGGTTTGGTTCAGTCTTCCAATGAGTCAGATTCCTCGGTGGAAGAACTTCAGGATTTCCCTCCTTATTCTGATTCGGAGGCTGAGGACTCTACTCCCTCTGCGTCCCCTCCAGAAGATTTTCTTTCTCTGAGACTTTGCATTCCATGAGGGAACATTTCAAATGGGAGGGCCAGGATTATTCTGATTCTCGTAAAAGACTAAGGGAATTCTTGTTTTTGCCTCAGCATAGGCCCTTGGCTATTCCCCCTGTACTGGATGTTGTTCAGGATGTGTTTTCTGAGGCTGCCCTTAACCCAGATTCTCTGCCTCCTGCCCCGGTTAAACCAGATAGATACTACAGGGTTCCGGAAGCTCACAAGTACTTGTATAAGAGTCCTAGGGCTGATCCAGAAACTATTACTCAAGGCCCCAAAGGGGTTAGGGCTTCTGTGGTTAGAAATCCAGTTCCTCTGGACAAGGATGCTAGGGCCCTGGATAGGTGGGGTAAAAAACTGTATACCTCTTCCACTTTGGCTATGAGAGCTTTAAATTGTCAGTTTCATATGCTCCGGTATCAAAATTATTTGCTGGGCCAATTGAAATGTAAAGTAGATGCTTTAGCTGAAGGTATTGAATGTAAGGAGCTTCAGGATTTAGTGCATGCTTCAGACCAAGCTCCTCTACAATCTGATGTTCTTTTTGGCCCTCCAGTAGAATCAGTTTTGAAAAAGATGGAGGAAAAAGCTAAGTCTATGCAGACAGTTAAGGATTTTTTACAGGTTCAGCCCCCTAAGTTCAGTAGGAATTGGCCTGCTACGGGATGGTCTTTCCCCTCTTCGGATTATCAATCTAGGGGCAGGTCGAGGTGAGGTAGAGGTAGGGCTTCCTCTCAGGGCCCTGTTACTTCTAGGTCTTTGAGTTCTTCTACCCCTTCTGCTGGGGAGGGCAGGGGTCAGTCCTTTCGGAAACAGACCCAATGACCCGTGTCTTCAGCTGCCGGACTCTGCCTTGCTGGCAGCCCCTCTAGGAGGAAAACTGAGATTTTTCAAAAGGAATTGGCATTTGGTTACCCAAGACAAATGGGTATTGGACATAATAAATCGAGGCTACAAATTTTATTTTCACACATTCCCTCCTTTCAAAGGTATGTCGGATGTGCCTCGTCAGCAAAGACTGGAAGCTCAGACTCAAATTTCTTCTCTGCTTCAGTTGGAAGCAATACAGGAAGTACCTTCTGCAGAAAGAGGCACGGGGTTTTATTCCTGTCTTTTCTTAGTGCCAAAGAAAGGAAATACTTGGAGACCAATTCTGGACTTGTCCATTCTAAATACCTTTCTGGAAATTCCAAAATTCAAGATGTTAACACTGCAACAGCTGTTACCTATGCTGGGCAAAGATCACTGGATGGTGACTCTGGATCTCAAAGAGGCCTATCTTCACATTCCTATCAGGCCCAGTTGCAGGAAATTCCTGAGGTTTTGGAATGGGAATTTGCATTATCAGTTCTCTGCATTGCCCTTTGGCTTGTCTACTGCCCAGGGTATTCACAAAGTCCTGGCTCCAGTAATAGCTTTTCTCAGGCTAACAGGAATTCAAATTTATCCTTATCTGGACGACTGTTTGATTCTGGCTCAAGGCAAGCACGAACTTCTTCAACATCTGCAGTATGTAATGACAGTTTTAAGATGCCTAGGGTATTCTGTGAACGAAATAAAGTCCAGTCTAGTACCCTCACAAGAGATGTGTTTTCTGGGTGTGAAACTGAATACAGCTGCTCAGATGGCATTTCTTAACCCGGACAAACAAAGGAATCTTCACCTATACTTCCAACAGCTATCAGTAATGTCCAGGCTGACTGCAAGGACAGTCCTTCAAGCCTTGGGGTTCATGGCATCTTGCATTCTAGTACTTCCCAATGCCAAACTGCATATGAGGAAGCTACAATGGTATCTCAAGAGCTTTGGACTCAACACTGCCACGATTTGGACACTGTCATTCGGATTCTACCTTGCATTCAGAGAGAATTTCTGTGGTGGGCTCAGGAATGTCACCTAAACAAGGGGCTCTCTGTGACCCAACCAGAGGCAAGTCAGATATTAACGACAGACGCCTCGGAGTCAGCCTGAGGAGCTCATTTCAGAGGAAAATGGATTCAAGACCTTTGGGCCCCAGAGCTACTTCACTTGCATATCAACATGAAAGAGATGCTGGCAGTTCAATTTGCTTTGGAAGGATTCAAAAGCCTACTTCAACCAGGACTGGTGTTGATTCGAACAGACAACACGACGGTCATGAGGTACATCAACAAGCAAGGGGGAACTCATTCTTACCCTCTTTGCAGACAAGCAATGCTGTTATGGGAAACTGCTTTGAATCTGCACATCACTCTTCGGGCACAGTTTCTGCCAGGAGCACAAAATTCTTTAGCAGATGTTCTGAGCAGACAGATTGTGGATCCTCACGAATGGAAATTGGACCCTCAGGTATTTCTTCAGTTGACAATGGCTTGGGGAACTCCGGACATAGATCTGTTAAGCTTCTCCTCTGAATTTCCAACTGCCACTGTTTTGCACAAGGCTATTTCATCCGAAAGCCTGGAAAATAGATGCACTATCCTTCAGTTGGAGCAACCTTCACGTGTATGCTTTTCCTCCTTTGCCTCTTCTTCCAAAGGTGCTGTTGAAAGTCAGGAGGGACAAACCTTGCATGATCCTTATAGCACCGGATTGGCCTCGTCAGCATTGGTACCCTCTGTTGAGGAGCTTCATTCATGTACCACCTTGGCCATTGCCACAGATTCCTCACTTATTGTCTCAGGAAAACAATCATTTTCTCAATGTCAGGGTGCAATCCCTACACCTGACAGCCTGGCGCATTCTGTTTTAGAGAAGGAGGACCTTCAGCTCCCTCAACAAGTTTTGGATGTTATTTTGGAAGCCAGGCGTCCTAGTACTCGAAAAGTTTATGCTGGTAAATGGAAGAGATTTTTTCTTTGGAGTTCAGCTAAAGGCTTTGATGTCAATTGCCTAATTTGAGTTGTACATTGCAATATTTGACTATTTTATTGGACAAGGGTTTGTCCTTCTCTTCTGTAAAAGTGCATGCTGCAGCTATTTCTGCTCACTATGATTGTGACCCTCCTTTATTTTCACATCCATTGGTTAAACAGTTTCTTAGAGGGGCAAAGAATATCAGACTCCCACGGAGGGCTCCTACTCCTACCTGGGATCTTAATTTTGTTTTGGAAAAGCTGACTCTGCCTCCTTTTGAACCTGCAGCTACAGCTGAATTGCAGTTGTTGTCTTGGAAGACTGCTTTTTTGTTGGCTGTTACTTCTGCTAGAAGGGTATCTGAATTGCAGGCCCTCATGGCAGTGGAACCTTTTCTGATTTTTCACAATGACAGAGTTTCCTTACGTACTAATCCTACTTTTCTGCCTAAAGTGATTTCTAATGTGGCATTGAACCAATCTATACATTTGCCTACTTTTTATGCTAACCCCCAAAATGAAGGGGAAAAAGTTTTGCATTCTTTGGATGTACATAGGCAGTTGAGGTATTATTTGAGCAGAACCAAAGAGTTCAGAAGATCTCAACAATTATTTGTTTCTTTTGCTTTGACTTCACGAGGGAAAGCTGTCTCGAAACAAACTATTTCCAAGTGGACTAGCCATTGTATTGCTTTTTGTTACTCTCATCATGGGGAGGATGTTCCAGCTGGGATCAGGCCTCATTCTACTAGGGCTACGG
>NC_056741.1:1450134049-1450214548 GCF_019279795.1 Protopterus annectens | reverse complement strand
TTCGGGCCGACTGGGACGCGGACTATACCCAATTGTCAGGACTGCAGCAAGGGAAGACGAAGAACATCTGACATTGTAGGAAGGGATTTCAATGCAGAAATGCAAAGGAAATCAATATTTGTATCATGGTACCCAAAGGTCAACAAAATGTCAGTTGAAGTTCAGTCATCACAGTTTCTGAAATGAGCAATAAACACAGGAATTCTGAGCATCTGACTTTAAACAATAAATACCCCACTTACTGGCACACAATTTTCCAGACAGTGAAACTGATATTAAAAAGGCAAGAGAAGAAATGCGGCCCTGCTGGGCAGTACAGGAGTACATGCAACACAGTTGTTCATGGGAAGAAAAAACTAACTGATACCGAAAACCAACAACCCAAAAGCAGCAACACAAAGCATGTAGGGGAAAAGCAACACAACCACATCAAAGACTCCAGATGGAGTACAAGGCCAGTTGACAATGCCATGTAACAAGCCCACTTTACACAGTGTTCAAACCAAAAGTACCAAAGAAATCAGATGCCTTGACAAGAGACTTGATGGCAGAAGTAACATATTTCCAGATGATATTCCAAACAAAGGAAGAATGTAAAATCTCAAAGACTGGCAAAAGTAGTCCTGAGATAAAGCCAACAAACTGCCAAGGAGTCTCTGGAATTTACTGGAGAAACTTAGCAAGGCAACCAAGATACTGGGAGCAAAAAACTAGAGGGAAATGTAACAAAGTGGAATTAGGTCAAGCAGAAATGTGGACTGCTGGTTAGAGACTACCTTCCTTACCTGGGACTTGTAACAAGGAGAGTCAGACAGAAAGGGATAGGGGAGTACTAAGTGAAAGACCAGCATGGTAGAGTTCTTTAAGTCAAGTTGAGAAATGTACAGTTGTATAAATGTTCTTTTCTTCACTGTTGCAGTAACCAAAACAGAAGGGATCTCCCACCGAGGGCAGTCCGACATTTGGCCAGTATACAAAAGCCTAATGATCTTGTATGCTGTGCTCTCAGCACAGAACGTAGGGCATAAAAGGGACATACAGGCACAGCTACCCAGAACAAAACAGCCTCCATAGGACAAAGGAGTCCATGCACATTTAGGAAAAAATGCAGAATAAAAACGGGGAACCCTCAGCCAGAAGGGAATCTAATACAAAAATCAGAACAAACAAGAGGGGGTTGGAGGGAGGGAGGAAATACTGCAGCAATGAAAAGGACATCTACTGTTATAGTAAGATTTTACACAACTGTACTATGTCCTTCTGTATCACTGTTGCAATATCCAAAACAGAAGGGAGAGTAAAAAAGCTCAAGAAATAGAACAGGAGGGGGAAGGCTGAGAAGAGCCCTTAACAAACTCACAGAAAATGGTTTCGGCAAAACCTGCTCTGGCCCTAGAAACCATATCCAACTTATAATGCTTAGTAAAGGTATGCACTGAAGACCAAGTAGCAGCTTCAAGGATGAAATCTGTGTCCAACCCCTTGATGAAAGCACAAGAAAAGGCAACAGTCCTAGTGGAATGGGCTGTAACAGTAAACAGAATATTTGCCATGAAAAGAACAGAAGGAAATAGCCTTAGATATACAGGAGGAAATGGTTTGCTTAGATACAGCCAAACCAAGTGTCCTGGGATGAAAGGAAACAAAGATGATCAGACTTAAGAATGGCTTTAGTTTTACCCAAATAGTGCCCGAGCCGTACAAATCCAAGTTATGTAGGACCCTCTCACTAGGGGGGGCAGACTGAGAAGAAGGGAAAAAGAGTTGTACCAACTGATACAAGGGCAACTCATTTACTACCTTGGGCATAAAAGGATTAGTACAAAGGGACACCCTGTCCCTGGAAGGGCCTGAAGCTCAGAAACCCTCAGAGCAGAATAAGAGCCAGTAACAAAACAGTCTTCCAGGTACAATGTTGCAAAGAAGCAGAATCTGCAAGCTGAAAAGTAGCCGGAGTCATTTTTTCCAAAAAGAATTAAAGGTCCCAAGGAGGAGGAATAGGTTTCCTTGGACGCCTAATATGCAGGATGCCTTTAAGAAAGTGTTTGACCTCAAAACGAGAGCTCAAAGGAAGATTCAAGGGCAGACCAGCAGAAATGGCTGACAAATGAGCTTTCACACAAGAATAGACTGGGCCAGACTGCAGCAACTCACACAAAGACAGGACCAGAGGAATCCCCACTGAAAAAGGGTACTGGCTATGAGCATGGCACCTGACAGATCAGATTTTCCAGTTGAGGTTTTCCTTGCCTCCTGTAAAATCCTGAGCATGTCCTCAGAAAAAAGGTGCTAGAAAGGGATCAAAACCCTACCACCCAAGTGTCAGTTGAAGAGTGGACAAGCGAGGATGGATGAGAGACCCCTTGTCCTGTGCGACATCCTCCAACCAGTGAGGTAACTTGTGACGAGTACCACTGGCCAGATGCATTAAGAGGGGGAACTAGTGTTGCTTTGGCCAAAAGGGAGTCACTGGCAAAATGTCTGACAGTTCAGCTGAATCTTCTGCAAAACTCTTGAAAGTACAGGAAGAGGAGGGAAAGCATAAAGAAACATCCCCTTCCAATAAAAGGAAAGAACAGTCTTCCACGCCAGATGGCAAGTTAGTCTGGAACAGAAGACAGGAGGCTGCCTGTTCAGAAGGGAGGCAAAATGAATTAACTAAGAAATACCCCAACCGATGAGTAATGTCCAGAAACACATCTCTGCGAAGCATACATTCATGAGCCAGTGTTTTTGACCTGCTCAGAGTCTGCCACTAGATTGTGTTCTGAAGGAATGTACACAGTCTGAGCAGTTAACTGATAATGGAGAGCCACCTTCCAAGCCTCAAGCACCATCCTGCAGTGGAGGTTTCATTTTGTGCCTCCCTGCTTGTTGACCTACCACATCACTGTAGTGTTGTCTGTGTATACTGTCAAGGGGCATTGAGAGAACATGGGGTAAAATCTTGAAGGACCAGAATCAGAGCTCTCATCTCTCTGATGCTGATATGGTATGACTTCTAATTGGGAGGTCAGACACCCTGAACTTTCAGGTGACCAAAGGAAGCCCACCACCCCATGTCTGAGGCATCTGTGAACAGTTCTTGAGAAGGGACTGGAGGCTGAAAGGGCTGGGCTGTGTTGAGAGCAAACTGTTGAATCCACCACTCAAATTCTTTCTTTAGACAGGGAAGGACAGGTACACTGAAATACAGAGGGTGACAATGCTGCAGCCAAACTGACTTGCGGTACCACTGAAGCTTCCACATATGCAGTCTGCCAAGAGGAAGCACTGGAACAAAAGAGGCCATGAAACCCAGGGCCCGAAGAAACTCTGGCTGGCATGGCAGTCAGAGGAAGAAGAGACTGAAAGAAGGCTGTCAATGGACAAAACCTTTGGAGGTGGAAGAGAGGCCAGCATTGGCACAGTCTGAATCCAGCATCTCAGCTACACATGATCCTGACAGGGAGTCAGGACAGACTTTTGGAAGTTGATTGTGATCACAAGACTTTGAAGAAGAGAGATAGTGAACTTCAGATCCTGTAACAGGCGATTGAGAGAAGGTGGCTGAAGCAACAGGTCATCTAGATAAGGAAAAAAATCTGAATGCCCTGGAGCCTGCAGAAACATTCACAGGAGAAAGGCATTGTGTGAATATCTGTGGGGGAGTAGAGAGGCCATAGGGCAAAGCAGAGAACTGAAAATGAAAGGAATACAGAGAAACGTAAAAACTTCCTGAAAAGAAGGTGAACAGGGATATGAAGGTAAGCATCTTTCAGATCCCAAGGACATCAAAAAAGCATGGACTAAAGAGAAAACAAGGTTTGAAGAGTAAGCATCCAAAAAGAAGGGACCTTGAGAAAGGTGTTGAGCCAGGAGAGATCCAGAATAGGTCTCAAAGTGCCCTCCTTTCAAGAAACCAGGAACATCATGGAATAAAAACCCTTTCCCACTTGGGAAAGGGGGGTAGAGGTTGAATGGTTCCTTGGTTCACCAGGGACCCTAGAACCTCTGGGAAATGAGGAAGTTGCTCTATTGGAGATTTTAGAATCCTTGAAAAAGGAGGGACATACTTCCATTCCATGACATAACCATGACGGATAACAGAAAGAATACAAGAGTGAAGTGATGAGATGCCAATTTGGAATACAAAGGGAAAGCTGAAGAGACAAAGGAACCTGGTCTAAAAGAAGGATGGGGCAAATTGTCAAAAAGAAGCAGGCTTAGATAAAGGAGGCATCTGGGCCACAGAAATCTGAGAAGCCTTAGCAGAGGGGGCCTGCCTACCACCCTTCCTGCCCTTGGAGGCCTGGCAGGGTTGCCTGTGAACAAAAGCAGATCTAGAAGGATAATTTCTCTGGAGCTTAGGGATAGGAGAGAGAAAAATATATTTAAGGTCCTGCAAAGCTTTACTTTTCTCTTGAGCAGACAAACATAGCAAGCCTGGCAGGGTTGCCTGTGAACAAAAGCATATCTAGAAAGATAATTTCTCTGGAGCTTACGGATAGGAGAGACAAACATGTTTAAGGTCTTGCAAAGCTTTCTTTTCTCTTGAACAGACAAACATAGCAGCAGCAGTCTCAAAAAGATGTTGATTATCCAAAGCTGCATCCAACAACTTGGCCTTAATGTTCTCGGGCAGAGACTGGAGCCAAAGCCAAGAATAATGCCTCACAACAGACAGAAAACCTCATCCCTAGAAGAGGCATCAGCAGCATCATAGCTACACTTAAGAGTGGCGAGTGACTTGAAAAGCAGAATCTACAACAGGTAAGGCAGAGGATCTGCCTTCAGAATCAGGGAGGTCAGATATAACCTGACAAAGCCTGAGCAAGCAGGCCAGAGCATACCTGACTATGTGTGTCTGGTAATTAAACAGTCCTAAATGCCAAAGTAGAAGCAGTGTAAACATTTTTATCAATCCTCTCCATTGCCCTACTAACCCTATCAGAAGGCAAAAGTTTGGAAGAGGGCAAAAGCTTAGGTTTGCCAGAAGGGACTGACACCATAGCAGGATCAGCAGAAGGACATTTAAATAAAAAAAAATGACAATCCTCAGGAACCTTATAGAACCTACCAAGTTTCTTAGGAGTAGGAGGCTGAGTATCAGGAGACTTGGAAGCAGCAGTGAAAAGTATCTTACAAGGCAGCCAACACAGGAACTGCCAATAGTTTAGGAGTATCCACCTGAAGCAACTATTTTCACTGAATACCAGCCACTGAGAAGAATACCACAAAGTATTCCATCAACCAAGCAATTGTCCCCAAAGGGCAATTACTCAAAAGGACTCAGAGCTAACAGACTTCTCTTCATCAGAACTATAAGCCACCAAAGGGAAAGGCATCTATGAAAAACAGGACAAAGACCCCACATCAGACACTGAATCCTCATCCAAGGAATCCAGTTCCCTAGGCTGTTTAGAAGGGGTAGACGTCCAAGGAGGAGCAGGCACTGAGATCCCTACAGAAGGCTTTAGGGCCATCAAGGCAGAAAACAAGTCCAGAGTAAACTCTTGACTTTCCCTTTAAGGATCCTTAGGATGGACTAAAACACGTTTCAGTTTTTGTCTTTTCTTGGAAGGGACGTCAGCCTAACAAATACCAGAGGTTCAGAACTTTGGCGAAATTTGATAAGAGAACCTGGAACTTCCTCCCTGAACTATATCTGCAGAAGCCTTCTAGGACCCTCTGAGATAATCAACCTCAGCTCCTCATCAATGTCCAGATCAGATACCTGCAAACTCTCAGCGGACTTGCAAAAAGACAGATCCATGTCAATCTCTGAAAGGTTCGCAGCAGAGGAATCCAAAGCAGATGCTGAACAATCCACAGAGCTTTACCCACTTCCAGAGGGATGCCTGATGGAGGGTGGACAGCTAAAGAACCCAGCCAAGTCTTGGCCTTCTTTCCTACTAGGAGCATCTTTTGGTTAAAGGATTCTGCCATGGCACCCTGGGCTCACTGTTTAAACTGTTTGCCTTCCCTGGCCATTTACCTTGAAAACTAATGGCTTCTGAGCATATTGGGCACAAATGCCTTGCAGATACTACAAGAGGTATGGTAGTGGGAAGCACCCAAATAACACACTGTTCATGACCATCCTTATGGGGAATCTGCCTCCCACACTGATATTTTCTCTTCTTGGATGACATGAACTCTAGGTAGCAAGACCAAGAAAAGTAAAAAAGTTAGACCACAATGGGGCACTTGTCTGCTGGATAAGTATTCAGTATAGCAACACTGTGTTCAGACCAACTAGCAACAATGGTGTTCAAACTGGTGGCAAAGAAGTTCTGGGTAGCTCCATCCATATGTCCTGTTTAGGGCTTACATTCTGTGTGGGAAGCATAAACGTGACATATGGTGCATACAAGATCCTAAGGCTTTTGCATTTTGTATACTGACCAAGTGTCGGGCTGCCCTGGGCAAGAGACCCCTCTATTTTGGACACTGCAACAGTGATATGGAAGACATCAGAAGTTACTAGTACAGGTACAATTATTAGGGCATATTAAATATTGCATGCTAACTACAAGAATCAGTGAAGGTTAAAAATACTGGGAAGACCTAATGGAAAACATAACATACAAAAGAAAGTACAGTTGTGTACACTTACCATAAATGTAGACGTTCGAGTGTATTCACTGTTGCAGTCATCACATTTGGGTTATCTGCTTGCAGTAGCCCTCTGTCGGCCTGATTATCAAAGTCTTGGGTCTTGAGTCGGTTGCTGTCTCATCTTCCATGACATCAGGTAGTGAGAGGTATAAAAAGCATGCAGCTGACGCCATTACATCAGTTTTTCTTGCCCCAGATGTTTGGTGTCCCCATAATGAGAAGCAATTATACATACAAAGGTTACACCTCCAACAAAAAAGCAAATACACCAAAAAGCTTTAAGCATAGTAAACAAGAATAGAGGTACAGCCAAAAGAAGTTAGGGGGCTGGAGAGGGGGGGGGGGGGTAACCAGGACTGCAACAGTGAATACACTCGAACATCTACATTTATGGTAAGTGTACACAACTGTACGATGTTCTTCGTGTTTCACTGTTGCAGTCATCACATTTGGGTAGATTCCCAAAGCTAAGGATGGGAGGAGGAAATCAGACAGCATTACGACCAGCTATAAGGCCCTGCAAGACTGCAGTGGCAAAGCCAGTTCTGGATTTAGAGAAAATTGGCAAATGGTAATGCTTGGTGAAGGTATGTACAGAACTTCAGGTAGCAGCTTCTAGGATGTCCCTTGGTAGGGACACCTCTGAGAAAGGCTGTAGAGGTAAATGCAGCCCTAGGTGAATGTGGTCTTATCCCCTGTGGGGTAGGTTTTCCATGGTGCTTATAGTAGAAATGAATGTAATTGGCCTATCCATTTAGAAATGGTTTGCTTTGAAATGGCCTTCCCCTCTGCCCCTGCAGCAAATGCAACCAGCAGCTGTTCAGACTTCCTGATAGATTTTACTTGGATAGGACTAAACCTAAGTTGTCTGTGCACATCTAAGGAGTGCAGTATTCATTCCCCATTTGTTCTGTGGATTAGAAAAGAAGGCTGGCAAATGAATGGACTGAATAAGAGCCACACTGGATACCACCTTGGGCATGAAGGAGGGATTGGTCCTGAGGGACACACTGTCCGCATGAAAGATGATGAAAGGCTCCACTGCCATAAGGGCCTGTAATTCAGACACCCTTCTTAAAGTGATGTCTAAATGGACGGCTGTTTTCCAAGAAAGGAATTTCAACTCTGCATTTGCAGCTGGTTCGAAAGGAGGTAGAGAGTTTTTCCAAAACAAAGTTAAGGTCCCAGGCTGGAGTAGGGGCTCTCCTGGGTGGTCTTAAGTTTTTGGCCCCTCTGAGGAACTGCTTCAGCAGTGGATGAGAGAAGAGGGGTGGTTCTGTGTTGTAATGAGCTGAAATAGCTGAGGCATGAATTTTGATGGAGGAAAAGAAAAGGGCCCTTGTGAAGCATCTCAGTTAAGTATTGAAGACACTGAGGTAAACTGGGCGCTGCTGTGCCCATCCCCTGAGTTTGGTTCCAGGAACAGAATTCTTTTCCATTTTTCAACATAAAATTTTCTAGTACTAGGCCTCCTTGCTTCCCGAATGACATCCAACATTTGCTTAATGAGGGATGATAACTGAGAGATCAGGTAATTAGCCAGGCTGCCAGGTTGAGGGTTTGAAGCTGTGGGTGCAGAATCTGGCTCTCCAGCTGGGACAGAGTGGCAGGGGTCTGAGGCAGGTGCCATGGTGCCAGCAGTGACACACTGAGCAAAAGGGGTACCAGTGTTGGTGTGGCCAGTCTGGTGCAATCAGTATAATCCTTGGTGTGTCCCGTTTGATGTTTAGTAGTACCTTGGAGAGGAGAGGCAGAGGAGGAAAGGCATAAACTGATTGTTTTTTCCAGGTGAAAGACAGGGCATCCACTTTCCAAGCTTGTTTGTGGGGAGCCCTTGTGCAGAATTTGTCCAATTGGTAGTTCTGGGGGGAGGCAAACAGGTCTATCTCTGGGCTCCTCCATTTGTTTCTCAACTTGTTGAATATCTTTGGTTCCAGTTTCCACTCGTGTGGGTCCATGAGATTTCTGCTTAGGTCATCTGCCAGTGTATTTAGCCTTCCTAGCAGGAATTGAGCCTGTAGGTGCACTTGGTAGCTCAAGGCGGTGTTCCACACAGCCATGGCTAGTCTGCAGACAGGGTATGAGTGTGTTCCCCCTCTGCTTGTTTATGTACCACAGAATGGTGGTGTTGTCCGTCTTTGCCATTAATTGTCCTGGAAGAATGTGGTCCTTGAAGGCTGTCCAAGCATTCTGTACAGCTAACATTTTTTTGATTGATATGCAGGTGCATTTGACTTGGGTTCCATTTTCCCTGAATGCACTCCCCTGCCAAGTGAGCCCCCCCATCCATAGTCTGATGCATCTGTTAGGGTTTGGGCAGTCAGGGGTAGAGTGAATGACAGTCCCTTGTTTTGGTGGCAGGCCTCTGCCCACCAAAGGAACTCTATTTGTAGGCAAGGTATGATAGGAATCATTGCTTCTAATTCCTGAGAATGTTGACACCATAGGATTTTTAGATACCATTGTAGTTTCCTCATATGCAGTCTTGCATATGGAATTAGGAGAATGCAGGAGGCCATGAACCCCAAGGCTTGCAGTATTTTCCTTGCAGACAGCTGGGTCTTTGTGGTCAGTAGTTTGAAGTAGACTGTCAAATGAAGTTGTTTCTCTGGCATGAGGAAAGCCATCTGGGAGGTAGTGTTTAAGCTTGCTCCCAGGAATACAATTTGTTGGCAGGGTACAAGATGTGATTTCTTTTCGTTTGTGGTGTACCCCCGAGAAGATTTTGTACAAACGCCAGATGATTCAATAGTATGCCCCGGCTTTCTGCCTGAATTAGACAATCGTGAATACCCTGGGTGCAGTAGATAAGCCAAAGGGCAGTGCAGAGAACTGATAGTGCATGAAGCCTACTTTGAAGCGTAGGTATCTTCTGCAAGATTCCCGATTGGGATGTACAGGTCGACATCCTTTAAATCCAGTGTTGCCAACCAGGCATCCTTGCCTAGCATAGGAAGCAACTGGTAAAGAGTTAGCATCTTGAATTTTGAGATCACCAAAAATGGGTTTAGAATAGAGAGGTCCAGGATAGGATGCCAGGAGCTGTCCTTTCTGGGCACCAGGAAAAGTCTCGAGTAGAAACCTTGTCCCCTTTCCTCTTCTGGGACACTTTGAATAGCCCTGATACTTGAGATAACTTGCTTTTGAGCCTCTGCCCACTGATTTGACCATTTGGGGATGGTAAGGTGTGGAAGTGGAATCTGTATCCTTGGGAAACTATATTTAAAACCCATTTGTCCTTGGTAATGAGTTACCATTTTTTTGCCTGCAGGGCAATCTTTCCCCGTAAAGGAGCAGCCAGTTGTGCAGGGCTTGGAAGATTTAAAGTTAAGTCAGTGAGACAGTTTACCGTGGGGGGGGGGGTCTTACTACTCCCTGCTTTGGAGGTGGGAGCCCCCCACTGCTTAGTCCTGTGCGTACCTGGGGACTGAAGCCTGGGTGTTTTGCTGGTTCTGGGTTTGGTGTTCTGCTTTGTTGCCAAACAGGCGGTCCTGGTTTAAGGGAGCATCCAGCAATTTGGCTTTAACATGATCTGGCAAAGATTGCTCCTTAAGCCAAGCATGCCTTCTAAGTACAGACCCAGTGACAGCAGCCCTGCAAGATGCCTCTAGTGAATCAAAACCACACTGCAAAGTATGTTTTCCAACTTGTTCAGCAGAATGCATTAAATCCTGTAAATCTTTATTTTCAGCACAGTCAGGAATCAACATCATTTTCTGTTTAAGCAATCCAATAATATGCTGCTGATACTTTAACATTCTAAACAGTCAGTTTAAGACCCTAATGGCCAAGGTTGCAAAAGTGTATACCTTCTTACCCTATCTATCCAGCGCCCTGGAATCTCTATTAAACAGGGTAGGATTTTTGGCAGTAGTAGCCTTAAATGCCCTTGGGTCCCTGTGAAATGGTCTCAAGATCCGCAGTAGGATTTTTTAAAGAGGAACTTGTGAGAGTCATGAACCCTGTAATATATATCTGGTTTTCTGGGAGCAAAAGGTATAGAGTCAGGGGCCAAGCTAGATTCCGAAAAGGCATCATCAACAATGTCCTGGGCAGGGGTAATAGCTAAAGGCCTGCGTTGGGGCAGGAGTAAGAAATCCCTAAGCCTCTTTTTAGAGTCAGAGTAATCCTGGCTTTCCCATTGAAAATGCTCCCTAAGAGTATGCAAGGTTTCACCAAAAGAGAAATCCTCTGTAGGGGAAGCAGAGGGAATAGAGTCCTCTGCATCAGAATCCTCATAGGTAGATAAGGATAAATCCTGGTCATCAGAGGAAACAGAAATTTCAGAATCCTGATCAGAAGAATCATAAGCAAACTCAGTCCTAGGTCTCTTAGAAGGGGAAGGTTGGCTTCCCCTGATTAAAGTAATAAGGTCTTCAGCCATTCTTATTTGTTTTTTTAGGCACAGAGGTCTGACCATGCGGTCTGGGCGTCAGTTTTCTAGGGATGGATCGAGTTTTAGGCCTTGAAGAAGAAGATGGCGTCGGTTTAATATGCAAGTCAGTAAGCCTGAATACACCCTCAGAAGCTGGTGCCTGCACAGTGGCTCCGGACCCATCCAAGGTAGAGACATCCGTAGGTTCCACAGTTGAAGCATCTCGCAGCATACCGGACTCTAAATGGGTTTCAGTAGAGGCCTGCAAATCTGAACTAGTGGGTATCAGGGGCTGCGAAAGCGCCTCACTGAGTACCGGCGAACTGGCGACTAACTTAGGAGAAGCATAGTCGGCAGCTTTGGACCTATGCAGTCTGTCTCTGTCGTTATCTTTGCATTTTTTTTGAATGTCGGTAGTCGGGTGGGTTACCGAAGCCATATCTGGGTAATTGAACCGAGTACCAAAATATTTAGAAGAGTAAATATACAGACGACGAATAGTTTGTTGTTTAAATAAGGCACAAAACCGACAGCGAGGTACGTCGTGGTCAGGGCCTAGGCAAGGAATACAGTATTAATTAAAGTCTTTATGAGGTATTTGCTTTCCACAAAAAATACAATTATTGACCTTTACTGACATCAGTTTAGAGCAAGAAAAAATTTCCCCAATGGGGTACTTAGCTTAGTTGAAGACTTTGGTTCTGAAACTCAAAAACGAAAATTTCAGGAGTCGGCCGACCAGCACTTGCAAACTGCTTATGCTTCTGGCGCTGCGCGGCAAGAAAGACTGATGTAATGGCATCGGCTGCATGCTTTATACCCCCGACTACCTGATGTCATGGAAAATGAGACAGCAACCGACGCAGGACCCAAGACTTTGATAATCAGGCCGACTGAGGGCTACTGCAAGCAGATAACCCAAATGTGATGACTGCAACAGTGAAACATGAACATCATCAGTGGAAGGACATCTGAATGGATTCCAAGCATGTGAAGTCCAGGAGGTTTAGGATTTTTGCTTGGAAGTATTTGCACATGTACCTTCATACCCAAACAGACTTCTCAGGTAGACTGAAAATGCTGGAGGGGTGATGGGAAAGACAGGGGTAATTAGGAAAATCTTTTTTGGGAATGTAATGATCTGGCAGATTTTTTAAAATTCTGTACAGAGTACATTGTTAGAAATGTTGGGGTGAACAAAAAGTAGTAACGAAGGAAATTCTTCGAAGCTGGGATAAAGGATCTGAAGTGCCATGACACAGTAAGGCACTGCTACTGGCTGTCAAAAAGGCAATTACTAGAAAATAGGTTGATAAATAATAATTAAAGGGGGGGGGGATTAACAGCATTTGCAGAAGTAGTTCCACCAACAACCGAATAAATGTGTCCAAAGAAACAAAATGTATAAGAACAAAAACTAGTAAGGGCACAACCACGGCTGCTGCTGCTTCCAGTATAGAAACTTTACTAGTACACAGAACAAACACAAGCGCTTTCACAAAGTTGCTTCATCAATGAAAGTACACTTCGGAAACCCACCCTTTTTAAAACAGTTAATAAAAATCACATGACAACTCCGATTAATAAATTTAAACATCATTAAAAAATGAAATACATCATTACATAAAACATATATATAAAATACATCCATAAAAATAATAAACAACATCATCTCATGAACTCACTTACCTTCTACGGGGTCTGGACTTTAATTTAGTTTAAGTGAGTTCATGAGATAATATTGTTTATTTTTATGGATGTATTTTATATATTTGTTTTATGTAATAATGCATTTCATTTTTTTAATGATGTTTCTTCTTTAAATTTATTAAATTGGAGTTGTCATGTGATTTTATGTGATTTCATTAACCGTTTTAAAAAGGGTGCGTTTCCGAAGTGTACTTTCATTACACCTGATGAAGCAACTTTGTGAAAGCACTTGTGTTTATTCTGTGCACAAGTTTCTATACTGGAAGCAGCAGCAGCCATGGTAGTGTCCTTACTGTTTTTTGTTCTTATTACTTAAAAGCAGTAAGAATGTCCCTCTACTTTGCATTGCTGACTGACAAAAGAATGTTTTCCTGATCTAAAGATGTAATTTTCCCCTTATATTCAGCATCGATTAGGCCAACTATTGAATACAACTTCATAGGTTGGTACTAGGCTATCGGCCCTAGGGCCTATACAAGCCTAGCCATAACAATTCCCTGGATATTTCTTCTCACAATATTTACTTCCCTGGACCCCTGTCTAGCAGGGTGACTGACATGATCCCTGGGGTGAATTTCCTAAATCCTATCCAATCATCAAGGTTCCTTTTGAAGAGGGCCAAGGAGGCGCTCTGCTTGACATGTATGGGCAGTCTATTCCAGAGTATGGGGAGTCTCTGGGTCAGGAACCTATCCATCCAGCATGTTTTGTTCATTGTGATGACAAGGTTTAGATCCCTGGAGTGTGTGGCTCTGAGGGATTGGGATTTCTTTAACTGATGTGCATCACTAGACATATAAAAGAACTAGAAAGACTCCAGAGGTTCCAAACCAAGTTTAACATTAGCTTAAAAACCCTAAACTACCAGAAAAGACTGAAGCACTGCAAAAAGTTAATTCCAACAAATACAACACAGTTACTAGACATTGCAAATACAAAGTCTGCAATGGCTCCAGATCAGAGGCAAGATGATCTGGACCTTAAACTTATGCATACACAGGCATATATATGCTTACATTCAAAGGCTGAAAAGCACGTTCAATTAACACAATTTTACACTTCTCACAAACAATTGGGATAGACAATCAGCAAAGATAAAAAAAAATGATTTGCCCATACTGTGCTCCTCTAGTTGACAATCTACAATAACATGGAAAACAAAATTATACCTGGATATGCATACGCAGTGGTAGCACAGTGGTGCAGTAAGTAACATTACTGTCCCACAATGAGAAGGTCAAAGGTGCATTGTGTGTGGAGTATACATGTCCTCCCTGCATCCATGTGGGCTTTTCTCCAGGTGCTCTGGCACCCTCCCACCTCCAAAAAAACATGCAGTACCTGAACTGGCATTCTTTACAGTTAAGATGCGTGTGTAGTAGGACCAACAAATTATGTGCATTCTGCACTAGACTGGTGCTGTTTACAGAGCATGTTTCAATGTCTTGCGCCCAATGACTTATGACAGGAGATGGTCTACTCAAAACCCCACATGGAATAAAGAAGTCTATGAAAAATGGAGGAATACACACTGAAAAGGAAAATAACTTAAAACATGTGCTTTGATATGTGGTCTACACAAATAAACACTATTTATATTCTAAGGTATTACTAGAGAGAGACAAGATTACACTTTTTTTTATCTACAGTGTGTACTTAAACTCATTTCTGTCTTGTAACATTGAAAGTGTTAATTTTGCTACCTATACAACCATATATGACTATGTATTACTTAAATATTGCAGTTTCCATTACTGACACAAAGATGTCACTACTGCTATTCTATCAAAACATCCCAGGCATGTAACATCTGCATTTGCAGTTGCTGGGGGAGACATTCCACAACCTGAAAAGTGGTTTACCCCCACCCAACACATTTTCTTTTCCATTTCCACCTTTGGCTGACCACACATCTTTAACCATTATTGCTACAGTCCCTCCTTCAATATACAAGTCAACTTCACAAAATTACATTTATTTACAATCTAATAACTATCACAGTTACCTTGCATTTATTACTACTGAAGTTATTTTGTACAATGTCATGATGGAAGTGCAGCTGTGCTGTCAATGTACCACAACTGATGACGGACGTTAATACTACAGTAGTCACTACATTCGGTGATCTAGGCTATAGGTAGAATCCTCTGGTCAAGCCAGAATTTGAGTTCCTCTTCCATCCCCTAAGCTGACCAAACGTCTCGCAACGTCCTTGATATTTCAACACTGCAGTATGAAAGAGAACTTAAGGCATCAACTGTTCTTTCTTACCCCTGCCCATGTACCTCTCAGACAAAGACATTTTTTGCTACTATACAATTTTAAAAAAAATAACTTTTTTTCTTAAGCAAAATATGTACTATTGTCAGGCCACCCATTCCCAAATAAGGGAAGGGTTGTGGAAAACTGGACTGCAGCAGCAACTGACTACATTCCAGCATCTATAATTATGTTAAGTTAACATAAATGTACTGTTTTTCATGTTAAATCACTGCTACAGTCATAACCTCAGGGATGACTACCAGAGCTTTCCCCTCCAGTCCTCTGGGTGACTGGCACCCCCAAGCAGCAAGGCAAAATGCCTTCAAAACTCCAGATGGAGTGTCCAGTCTGTAGTGTTACCCCCACCCAACACATTTTCTTTTCCATTTCCACCTTTGGCTGAAAGAAAATATGGGCAAAATGGAGAACCTCTAAAAGCTCTGCAGACCATCTATACTTTAAACAGCTAAGAAATTATGTCAAAAAGGATATAATCTCAGACATAAAAAACTACTACTTCCACCTGCAACAATCACACTCTAAAAATCCTCAAAGGTTTTGGTCTGGCATTAATAAACTTCTCAAACCAGGACATGCTAGAACTCCTTCTCCCTGCTCTATTCCCAGTAATAACCCTCTGCAAATAGCTAATGCTTTTAACAATTACTTCATTAAAGCTATTCAAACTCCAACTCAAACACTAGCTCCCATTACCCCCACTCCTACACTACATACTAACAGTCCACTTCCCTTCCTACATTTGCAACCTGTACCAACATCCTTTATCTGCAAACTCCTTCAAAAACTCAATCCCTGCACTCTGTCTGCTGATTGCCTCCCAGCAGAATACCTTCAAATTGCAGCTAAAGCCATAACATACCCTGTTTCCATCCTTATAAACAGAACTATCTCAGAAGGCTACATCCCCTCCATATGGAAAGTCTCTCATATAATCCCCTTGCACAAAGGAGGTAAATCTACTGATATCTCCAACTACCGACCAATTTCTCTACTCTCCCCATTAGCCAAAATTATGGAAAAATGTATTCACCATCAACTACTTCAGCACCTTCTCCTCAATAACTTGCTTGCAAATTGCCAACACGGTTTTAGGCCCTTTCATAGCACTACTTCTGCCCTGCTAACTTTTATTGATTGTATAAACAGGAAACAATAACTCTCTCTCATCTGCTCTATTTATTGACCTATCTAAAGCCTTTGACATGGTCAATCACAACCTACTTATCAATGTGCTAACAGCCCAAACTCTTGACCCACAAGCAATCCTTTGGTTTAAATCTTATCTTGAAAACAGACACCAAGCAGTACTCTGGAACAATAATCTGTCCACATACCTCCCAGTGAACACTGGAGTACCTCAAGGCTCTATCCTAGGCCCTCTTCTTTTTTCCATTTTTATCAATGATCTCCATACTGTTTTTCCACAATCCACCTGTATACAATACGCTGATGACTCTACTCTTATCTGTACTGCCAAGTCTTCTTCCTCTCTCCAGACCCTTACACAAACTGTATTTAAGACAGTTGAAAAGTGGTTCACCCAATGTCGCCTCCTCCTTAACCCCCAAAAAACTAAACTATTGCTTTTTACTCCCACCAAAAAATCTCCACAAATCCACTTCACTATTACCTCTGACAATGGAACCTGTATTTCCCCTGATTCTACTGCTCATCTCCTTGGCATAACCATTGACCATAACCTCAACTTCGATGCCCATGTTAACAATACTATAAAAACTGTCAATAGAAAACTAGGCTCCCTGTATAGAATAAAACCCTTCCTTACCCCACTAGCTAGGAAATCCATTGCCCAGAGTCATCTTACTTCTACCCTATTCTATGAATCTGCCATTTATACCAACCTATCAAAACATAATCTTACCAAACTTGAAACTAGCTACAATAATATAACCAGATTTGCCACTGGCTCCCCTTATAGAACCCACCACTGTCTCAACCTTCAACAACTCAAATGGTTAGAACTACAAAACCAACTACAATACAATCAACTGGTGATTGCACAAAAAATCCTGCACCATCCTACTAATAATCCTATCCTCTCTAATTTGATCTCCCCATATACAAATCTTACAACACTACGCTCAGCTAATAAATTACTTATTGCCAACAGTTTATCTAATAACAAAGTGGGAGAGTCACTCTTTCCCAATGTTGTGGGTAGAATCTGGAACAAGCTTCCTAGTACACTCACTTCTCTCTCATCTACACCAATCTTTAAGAAACACCTCAGAGATCACCTAAAAATACATTGGCTTTGCCCCTGCTCAAAGCCTGATTGAATCATACTTTTCTGTTTTATTCTCCTCCCCCTTTTTTCTCCTGCTTCCAGGACAAATACCCCCCTATAATTCTTGAATAATTTACTTACCCACTCTTTTTACCTTCAATTTTTCCTTCCTATTCTCCTTTTTTCTAACTTAATGATTTTTTTTTCAAAGGAATGTTAATGCTCAACTACTTTAACTCTTGCTTGATTGTACATGAAACCCACTAAAGAATCAAGACTTGATTATTTTGTACACCTACTCTAATGAAACCATACTTTGTTCACAAATTAATAACTTTTCTTATCATGTCTTGCTATGTAATTGAAACTAGTCATTTTTTTTATGTTTTGAATGTTATAATTTACTCATGCTTGGAGCTTTTCTCCCTGGGCCTCTACTGAAAATGGATATGTATCCAGCTAGACTAGCCCGGTCAACAAATATAAAATAAATATAAAATAAATAATAAATAAATAGTGCTTGGAAAAGGTATGGACAGAGGCCCAAGCGGCTGCTTCTATGATGTCACTAGCAGACATATTTCAGTAAGGCTACCACTGTAGCTGTGACCCATGGCCAAGTGTGTTCTAATATGTCTGGGTAATTGCTTGCCATAGAACTTGTGGCAAAACATCATACAATCTAAGAACCATTTAAAGGTTTGCTTGGAAAATGGCAGCCCTTTTTCCTGCAAAGGCCATAAGAAGCTGATCCAAGTCTCTAATCAACTATGCGTGCACATCCACGGAATGAAGTTTTTTTCCTCCTTTACTTGGTCTATGAAACAATATTTGAGATGGAAAGCCTGTTTAATAACCACCTACCATTTTTGGCATAAATTGTGGTTGGTACACAAAGTAACCACATCTTTATGGAAAACCAGAAAGGGCCCCTTGCATTCAGTTCCTGTAACTTTTTGTCCTTCTGCCCAAAGTGACTGCCACTAAATAAGAATTTATGTACTTACCATAACATTCCGTGTGTGTTGCCCATTTTGAATTTTATTCTCACTAATTGGGCAGTTCAGATGTATTGGATCTGTCTCGGCCTTTCAAAAAGCTTGAGGTCTTCAGCAAAGCTCATGAGCATCCTTACCTAACCAAACTGCAGTTCCCAAACTTCCTCAGATCTTGTTTGCCCCCATCAACTCACAACTCCCTTAATATGTGTGTGTAATATATATATATATATATATATATATATATATATATATATATAGGCCAAGGCAGTATTTGAGGCTATGGAGATCTGCAAACCCAATAACTACTCAGTCTCCCAGGAGTAGAATAGGAAGGGGGTATATGGAGGGCGGGTTTTGAAAAAGGTCGAGATGGACAACACACATGGAACATTATGGTAAGTACATAACGTCTTTGTGCGTTGCTGTCAATCTCACCTTTATTCTCACTGATGGGACCACATCCCAAGCAACCTGTCTTTTGGGTGGCTCATGGGAGTATTTTCCTCAAAACCACAGAACCAAGAGAGGCTCTACTTCGGGGCCAAATTCACTTTGTAATGAGTAATACAATGAGGTTTCGCTCATTTAGCTGCAGTGCAGATGTTACCCAAAGGTTACCTTGCTTGGAGAGCTGTAGATGTAGCTATCGACCTGGTGGAATGAGCTTTAACAGGGAATGGAAGAGCTCTATTCTTAGAGTTGTAGATGTATGATGCACAAAATGTGAGCCATCTAGAAAAGGTAACTTTTGAAACTGGTTGACCTTTTCCAATATCAGAGTGAGATATAAACAGCTGATCTGATTTCCAAAATTCTGAAGTTCTGTGCAAGTAGAAACGTAACTGTCTATGAACGTCAAGAAGATGTGGTGAACATTCTCCCTTGTTTTTGAAATTTGGGAAGACTGGCAGCTCAACAGATTGGTTGAGATTACTTTCCAACACAACCTTTGGAAGAAAGGGGGGGGGGGGGTTAGTGCATAAAGAAACTCTGCCCTTGTGAAAAACTAGGTACGGGAGTTTGACAGACAAAGCCTGCAATTCTGAAACTCGTCTAACTGAAGTAATAACCACTAAAAAGAAAGCATTTTCCAAGATAGAAATTTCAAATTACATGTGGCCAAAGGTTCAAAGGGAGGACAGATGATATTTATTTATTTTGCATTTGTTAACCGGGTTGGTCCAGCTGGGAAAGAATTTACCCTTTTTCAGTGGAGACCTGAGGGGAAAAGCCCCAAACAGACATACAAGTAGAGACAAGTTTACAATTATACAGAGCAAAACAATGTCATGAATACAATGGATACGAAAAAAAAATAATGTACTCCATGGAATTAAACATAGCTATATACAAAAATATAATAATAAAGGAAAAACAATGATAATAAAATCCAAGAGGTATGCAGTAAGGGAATTAAGGTTAGAGGTAATCATTTGAAAATATTTGTCAAGATGAAGTTCAGATCCCAGGGAGGAGTTGGATTTTTTATGGAGGTCTTTCAAAAAGGCTTTACAAAGCCTGTGAGACAATCTCAGCATCATTTTCTCCTACATGGAAATTTGAAATTGCTGCCAAGTTTCGCTAAAAACGTTCTAGAATAGAATGTATGGGTGCCAAAAAGAGATCTATCTGATTACCGCTAGCCCATGTTACAAACCTCTTCCATTTACTCTTGTACAATCTTCGTGTAGATGTTTTATAGGAAGATAAAATGTTTGACTGGAGAGGAAAGGACAGGAAACTTGGTGATCGGGAGAATTGAAGCAGCCAAGCTGTCAGTTTGAGATTGGGTAGTCTGGGATGTACCACTCCCGATGGGTGAATTGGGAGGTCTGGAGCAGGGTCCAGAATCCATGATTCGCCCAAAGATGAGGCTGAAAAATGGGAAACCAGATTTGACAAGGCCAATAGGAGGCGATCAGGATTGTTGTAGTCTCCAACAAACTTGCTTTCTGTATCAACTTGGGAAGTAGAGGGATTGGACGAAAAGCATGAAGCAGTCGTGGAGGCCAATCGTGAACAACTGCATCCCTTAATGACTCCCCCCATGGGAGGGATCAAGGCAAAGTAATTGCTGCATTTGGCATTGGGGGTAATGCAAAGAGATTGCAGCAAGACTGGCCCCATTTTCAGAAATCTTTTCCGCAACTTTCTGATTGAGGGACTCACCCGTGTGGCCTTAAGATGGCTTTGCTCAATTGGTCTGCAATCATGTTAGATTTCCCCG
The DNA here is from genome assembly GCF_019279795.1 of Protopterus annectens. Classification (NCBI taxonomy): domain Eukaryota; kingdom Metazoa; phylum Chordata; order Ceratodontiformes; family Protopteridae; genus Protopterus; species Protopterus annectens. Next base: position 1,450,194,104 of record NC_056741.1, on the reverse strand, counting down.
GGATGTGTGTTGCAATCAGAAAACATTTGGAGGTCATTGCTCACTGCCAAACCCTTAGAGCTTCTCGACAAAGGGGGTAAGATCTGGTTCCTTCTTGTTTATGTACCACACTACTGATACTGTCTGACATGATTGCCATCTTTCTCAGACGGAGTTTCCTGAAATGCTTGCAACGGTAAGAGCACCGCTCTAATCTCTAGGATGTTTATCTGCAAATGAGCTTTGTAATCATGTCAGATGCCTTGAACAGTCTTCCCAAGACAATGCCCCCTCCCACCATATCTGGGAAGCATCCATGGTCACTGGGTCTTGGGGTTGAGGAGGAATGAAGGGAGAGCCTTGATATACAAAGGGAGACTGAATCTACCATTACAGATCCTTTTTGCAGGAGTTGGCTATGAGGATTTTGTGTGACACTGGAAGACAGACGATTAACCACTGTGCAGAAAGTAACCATTCCTGTATCCTCGTATGCAGACGAGCTAGAAGAATTAGTACGATAGAAACTGCCATCTTCCCCAGTAGCACAACAGCCAGTTTTGCAGAGGGTCGTGTCTTCCTAATGAATCATTTTATATGGTGGAGATCATGGAACCTGCCTTGAGGGAGTCTTGCCATCATTGTAATTCTATTGATTTCTGCTCTTATATGAATATTACATTTTGACATGGCTCTAGAGTAGATTTGTCGTAATTTATGGTAATGTCTGGGGAGGAACAAAGCTGAAGAGCATAATCCCTGGCTGGAGCAGAAGATGCTTGGTCAGAGCAGTTATGAGCCAGTCCAGATACAGAAACATCCAGAATCCTGGGCGTCTCAGATGAGTTGCCACTACTGCCATGCATTTGGCAAATACTCAGGGGGCTGTAGTGAGGCCAAAGGGCAGACATCAAAACTGGTAGTGACTGGCTCCCAGCCAGAAGTGCAAGTACATTCTGGAGTGCCTTTCCATTTGAATGTGGTAGTATGCATCCTGAAGGTCTATACAGCACATCCAACTATCTTTTTCCAGGAATGGAAAAATCAACTGCAGTGTCACCATCCGGAACTTGGTCTTAACAAATTTGTTCAGATTGCTGAGGTCCAAAATCGGTCTCCAGTCCTGTTTTCTTTAGAACTAAAAAGAATCTTGAGTAAGTTCCGGATCCTCTCTGGTCTGTGGGGACTTCTTGGATGACTCTTATGAGCAACTTTTGAATCTCTAGTGTTGCTTGTTCCTTTTGACTGGGTGGAACGCCTGGTACGGATCTATTTTCAAGAGCGGGGAAGAAGGGAATAATGTATCCTCTGGATATTGTGTCCTGCACCCATTTGTCATTTAAGTTTTGCCAGGTTTCACAGTGCAGAGACAAACAGCCCACAACTGCCTCCAGAGACAAGCAGTTGGGCACTCCTTCAGGAGTGCTTGAAGGGTCTGGCAAATAAAGATTCTCTGGAGCCCTGATTCTGCGGGCCTCCCCTGCTGTGAGAGCAGCATCTTCTATTATTGTTCCCCCCTCTGCTTTGGGGGAACTTCCACCTCGTGTGTCCTGGAAAGACCTCTTACTTTCTGAACCACATTTTCCCACTACTTCTCTGACCCTTAGGGGAATTGTCTGGTAGGTGTGGAAAAACATATTTCAATGGTAGATAAGGTCTAGCCTTCCTATTCACACCTGGTAAGTGGTTCTTAACTTTAGGCCCAAAGAGTGAAGAGCAATCAAAGGGAGAATTAAGAAATGAAGACTTAAAAGGCTCCGCAAAATCACAAAGGCGCATCCAGGGCTGCCTCCTGATAGAGATGCCTGAACCTAATGCTCTACTCGCTCCATCTCCTGCAAATGAAACGAGTCTCATGGACGAGTTGATGACAGAACTGAAGGTGGCAAGCTGCACTTTGACAATCTGCCACCGCTTCAGCTAAAACTCCTTGGAGGGAGTCTAAAAGTTCCTTTAACAGGTCCCTCTGTAATCTCGTGAAATGAGTAAGGTAGTTCAGTGACTGCATGGTAAAGGTCACTGATGAAAAGACGCACTTCCCATACCTACCCATGGTCCTGGAATCATTATTCGGAGGAAGGGTAGAGGAACTGGTCTCAGACAGTTCCTTTTTTTGTGGCCACCGCCACAACTATGGCATCAACTGCTACATCTTTTGTTAAAGATGCCTTATCCTTTTTGCAGCTGTGATGTATTTATTTGGCCACCTAACAGTAAGTTCTATAGAATCTGGGGTCTCCCAAGCCTTCTGACAGATTAAATCAGTAAGCTCATCGGAAGGAGGAGTCACTCAAGAGGTTGAAGGGCGAGATCCAAAGGCCTTCAAGTATACGGACTCCTCGGCCAAAGGGGTGGTGGACTGCCAGTCACCTCTCTGCTTTAAAATTTTCCAGGATGTCTCGAAAGGAGACATCTTCAGGAGCTGGTCATCAGGACCCTTCTGCTTCGAGGTCAGTATCAGACATGGACTCCTCTGGAAAGTCAAGATGCTTCCTCTTGCATGTCCTCTTTCGTGGGACTTTTAGTGGGGTACTCTAGGGAGGTTTCAGAAGAGGGGAATCCCCTGAGGGACATCCTGAGGCCTGGCATCTCTGGGGTCCTGTGGACAGGTGTGAGAAGGCAAAGACACCTGTACAGAGGTGGAAGGAAGATCAGAGGAAGACTGGGTCTTCGACTGGGAAGTAGTCATCCTCCTCCTTATGACTTCAAAGGCAGTATGCCCACAAACTCCTCGGACCTGACAAATGTGTTGTCAGAGCCCATGGAATCTCCTGAGTAGAGGATGGAAGCTCCAAAACAGAGATAGGAGCCGAACTCAGCCATGCCAAGGCCCCCAGAAGCAAGGTCAGATCTGGAGAGATCAGAGCCGGCTCAGAGGACCCGATCAGAGAGTGTCTGCTCCAAGAGGTCTCCTGCTCCGACTGGGCAGAAAAGCTCAGGGCAGATACTGGCTCAGAGGAGCCAAAGGGTCCCAGACCCGATACAGACACTAAGTGGATGTCAGAATCTTCCGGCTCCAAAACAGAGGGGCGGATCAGAGGAGGAGCAGGAGCTATGGGGGAAGACTGTGTCTGATCAAATTCCTTTGGGTTCGGATCCAGTAATAACTTGGCCAAAGCAGGTGTCTAAAAGCCTCTGCACCACTCTATCCATATCTTCACTGAAGAGACTCCTGCTAGACTGGGTAGAAAGGGTAGGAGATCTGGATCTTCTTAGGAAAGAAGAATCGAGCCAAGAAGGGATCAGCTTCCAAGGAAGGAGATTGGCTCTGATATCGGCACTCAGAGGACAAAGTAGACTTTGGAGCTACAGGCCCAGATGATGTTGGCTTCAGAGCGGAAGGTTCCGTTTGCTCCGACAGTCTTGGATCCTGTAATTGCTGACTGCTGCAATGGTTCTGTTGCAGCACTCAGTTTAGGCCATTTCTGTTTCGGCTCTAAAGATGATTTCAGAGCAGGAGAATGACGTTTCATTAATTTCTCAGATTTCTCCAATTTTGAAGTAGAGGAAGTGGGAGATACAGCCTCAGAAAATGGGGTTTTTAACAACTCCTTTAGAATCAACTTGTTCTTGCGCTCCATGAGCGCTCTCTGACTAAAAGCATGACAAATCAAACAGGATTCCTGCAAATGAAGAGGCCCCAAGCAATACACACAAGGTGTGCAAGTCACTAAGGGGCATCTTTTTACCACATTGCTCACATTTTTTAAAGCCAAGAGGGTTCTCTTATTTAGAAGACATTCTATACTACTAGAAATGAATGGTACACACTAACACCAAAAGATAAAACTAGTCCTCTAAATTTAAAGGAATCAGGAAAGAAAGAAGAAAACATTTGTTTTTAAATTTTAAATAATTGAAGGGAAAGAATGCGGGGGGGTGTCCTCTAACTAAAATGGACGTCAGATGCTCTCTAACAAACAGATGCTAACCAGGGACATACAGGAACAAACACACTCTAAAGCTTATACTACAATTTAAGTAAGAAAGAAAAAGGTAAGTGGAAGGGGATGAAAGGAAAAACATTCTCCAACTAAAATGGGTGCAAGTTTCGTCCTCTGACAAACAGGCACAAAGAGCACTAAATAGGGAACTAACAGGAAAAACTACACTGAAACAGACAGGTAAGGTACGGATAGATATACAAGAAGAAAAATCTAATGTAAAACACGTTTAACTATCAAAGCAGAAATAGCGATAAAGAACGCACTTAGCTCAGAGCTTGCTGATGAACCTCCTCGCAGCGTGGCAAACAAGATCTGGGGAAGTTGGTGAACTGCATTGTGGGTAGGGATGCCCACGAGCTTTTGGAAAGGCTGAAATGGATCCAATACATCCGATCTGACCCATCAGTGAGAATAAAGGTGAGTGACAACATAGGACGCTGTTTTCCCTGACATATACTTCATATATGCTGTCCTTGCAAGTTCAAATGGGGGAGCATTAGCTTTTCTATCATGAAATTCAGGTAGTGCAATAGCGCTCGTCATGTCTGAGATGCAAGATTGCTTTCAAAAACCTTTGCACAACCTTCTTACTGGAAAGTTGAGGTTCCATAGACAAGCAAGCTGTGGTGGACCTTGAGGGAAGCACATGCTAAGCATGTGTGAAATAACCCTGTCAGATATTAGAAGACCTGTGGCACTATTAGTTCAGTAGATACGAGGCCACTCCTCTGGCACCATGGGGACAATTTCTTCCATGTTGCCAGATGCGATTTCCTTCTGCTTGGTCTCCTGACTTCCTTCATTATGTAGTGTATGTCCAGGGACAACTGGCATCCAAAGGGTATATAATGCTAACTTTCCAGGTTAAGGGTATTGATCTTTTTGTGAATCAGGGTGCTCTTCCTCTGGGTTAATACAACCATATGCCTGGGCAGGAGGTTTTGGGCAGAGATGGGAAATAAGAGTAGTGGAATGGAGGACCTCTGCTAAGTCACAGCTGCTCCCTTGAGGTGTTTTGGCCCTATAAGCCACCAGGTTTCTCCCTATTTTTATCAGAGTGATATATTCTTCTGAAATGGCCTTTCTTCCACTGGGATGCAGGATAAAAGGGAATTAGCAGAAAGGCCATCTTTTAGTTAGGTAATTCCTACTGCACATAGCAGGGGGATGAAACAGCTATTTTACTTCCTTCATAGTCTCCCCTTTTTCCTCCGAGTACCTGCCCAGTCAGAGGTCCAAAAAGCAGTTGCTTGTCCAATTATGAGATTTCACAAGCTCTAGCATAGACATTGTCCTGAAACGTGCATGTCTCCTCATAAGAGGCCACAGCTGTCACCCTGCATAATGCATCCACCACATCATAGCAACATTTGATCAAGTGCTTGCCAAACTGGGAGGATGGTTGCAAAGATCCAGCACTCAGAGCATTATCCTCCATTTCCTCTGCCTTATCATGAAGTTGGAGCAGGAGAATCCTTTTGGCTTAACAATCAACATCACTGAAGGCCAGAGATGGCAGACATGTCAAGTACCCACTTTTCACTTATCTAGTGGTTGGGTTTTTGGTTAATATCAGAGGGATCCCTTGCTGTCCATAAACAGCTAAATCAGAACACCGAATACTTCTACAAACATTGACAGAATTCCATGCCTATAGAAACAGACTTCCTGGAAGCAGGAGGCTAGAAATCTTGTTCCAAAGATGCAATGGTGATTGCAACCTTAAGCTCCAACTGTAGGAAATTTGAGCATTTAGGAAACTTCTATAGTTGCCAGAGCCTATCACTCTTCTGAATGTCTGAAGAGAATTTAGTTTTCTACATCAGGAAGTCTTTCATTCTACTGTTGGTATTTCCAGATTTGAAATCTTATAGTGCAGCTACAGAAGCTAAGAGCATCTTCGGTGTCGAATATACAGGAAAAGAGGAAGAACACCTCGTCAACACAAGCCAGTTCATTTGCCTCAAGAGTCTGAAGAATCAATCTTCAGAGGGGTTGCTTCACTCTTTTGTTTTTTTTTTTCTTTGCTACGAATGACTGATACGAGAACAGCTGCCTGATTCTGAAGGAAAAAGATGCAGTCTGGCACCAATCTCATTGGGTCCTGAGTGGAAGACTAAGGCAATATTGCAGATATTCGAGGTGTGGGTGTCTTGGGCCTGCTCCAAGGGGTGATGGCCATCTCTGAAGCATCTGTCACAGGGGGGCACTCATCTTTGATACTGGCGCTGTGGATGTCATTGTAAACATGAAACAAAGTATATCTTCACCCTCACCAATCAGATGTCATCTCTCCTGCACTAGCCCTATCAGTCCTTTTCAAGTACCAAAGTCAAACATACTGACTCTGGTCTCTTACTTGTTGCCCCATCTCTATGTCCCTGCTTCATTGTGGGCCTCACAATAACAAAACTTTAGGTACCTACTACCACATTTAATGTTTTATCATTATAGAAGGTGAGGTTTAAAATTGTTCCTATGTGAAGATGCAGGACTGCAATTTGAAACTTTAAGAGAAATAAAGTCAATAAAATAAGATTTAGACTGGGGATAGCCAAAACAGATCAAAGCAAACAGGATCAATACTTAAAAAAAGAAAAAAAAAATATATATATATATATATATTATTCACTCTACACATGTATTAATCTTTTTTTTTGTTTCTTTAAAATAAACCTTACTGAAAACTAGATTTTTTGCATACAAACCAGAAATGAAAGTAACAGTTCAGACAACTGTAAAAGAGAGCAACCTTAAGTGCCAATTTTCTAGATCCAGAATTCACCACAAAAATGGCAAGACAAAAATCAAGCAAATATCTGAAAAACACACCAGAACCACTGCTCTGTTGCCTTCCTCTTTAATAACTTCCCTCTTTGAAATAAAAAAGTGCTTTTCTTTATTACTACCATGTATTTCTAAATACTGTAGCCAAGGTATCCACTTGCTTTCACCATCAAAGCTCACCACAAGACAGTCATTCGATCTAGGACTTTTCTCTTAGTGTAGGGCATCCGTTTGTTTCAATGTCTTAGTTGTAGATATTTTTGGACACTTGCATCAGTAAATCAACAAGCTTGCAATCATGCTTAGCCCAAGATGTACTGAATTATTTCCAGCACATACCATACATAAAAAATCCACAAGGGACACAGTCAGTGCATCTGGTATATCATACAAGGCAAAATACTGGAATAGATATTCCTTTTTATGGAAAAGCCCAACTACACTTTTCCAATTGTTCAGTGGTAGTAAAGTAGCAGGCCAGCAATTTATGTTCAAGCTATTCTAACAAACAAATCAAAAATGAAGATTGCCAAACTGAATACAGCAACTAAAGTAAACAGAAAATAAAAAATGTACTAAATAACTACTGGCTAGATGGCACAGTAGAATAGTTAGGAATGTAACAGATGGTTGAGGCTACAGTACTATCTCCCAGCAATGGAGGACAGCAGTTAGCAGCCAATACCATCTTGTTCATCCTACAGTGATTAGCACAGCCCAAGCCACTAATAAATACACCTACCAGAGACTGGAGATGCAGGAAAACAGCATGAGGGCTGTGGAGAGAAGAGCTCACCAACAGCCAAATACTGAGTTAGAACAGGGGAAAAAATCTTGCAGAGGAAGATATCACTGCTAGAACTGACCCTTGTACCGCCTAAGACCGCTGGCTGGCTGAAGGTCACAGTAGCCTAGGATCATACCTCTCTACTGACCAGATTTTCACCTCATATTTGTGGTCAGTTCCTCATAAAATTTGTTTTCTGGCAATCACCAAGGACTCAAGTTAATAAACAATGACACTGAGTTTTAGACTTCATATCCTTCAGAAAATGCATGCTAATGCAAAACATGTTATTCTATCACCTTTCAAAGTTTATAGGAGCAATATTTAAAATTTTCCCCGATTCTGGGTCTTTGTCCCACCTTTTTGGCTTTGTCCGAATTTCTTGCACTGAGAGGTTGAGAGGTATGCCTAGGACAGAAATATATCAAACAGTCATGGGTAGGAAAAAAATGACAAAAGGTCACATATCAGAATATACTTTATGGACAAACCACACCACTATCCTCCCCCATTTCTCAGGTAATTAAGTAGCAGATGATCAAATTATACCAAAACTACCCTAAAAAATAACCCAATAAAATAAAGTTTGCTTTTTTTGTCTTAATACCTCTTTCCAGGATTAAGGGAGAAGATGAGCACATCATCTAAAGCAAATCTGAAAACACAATACAGCTACCAGTTAGGGCAGGGAAGACAGAAACAGGTCATTTACAATTATAAAGGAGTCTATTTACCCAACACCAAAATGGATATTCAATACTGCCGCACTTGAATCCTATCATATATTAGCAGATCAAATGAAATCAGGGTTTTTCATTTTCATGGTCCAGTTCTGGCATTACAAGGTAAAATATGCATACCTTAAAGAATCTTAGGACACGAAACCTGAAAACAGCCATCAATAATGGAGAGGGGGACAGAAAGGTCAAAAACTAGGGACAAATCTTAAATATTGCCCTTATAAACGTAAAAGTTGAGAGATCAGATTTAGTGTTAGCATGACTTTTCTTAAGGGTATAAAGTCAAATTGAAATGTCTCAATATTTTCTAACATCAGTTCTCAATAATTTGTCAGACAACCAAAAATTTTCAGAAACTGACCAAAAATGAGGCAAAATCTGAACAGTCTGCGAAAATCTAGACAGTTGAGAGGTATGCAAACAGGTGACAGTGTCAGTTTCTGCTAGACTACCTTTTAAGGATGTAGTTACCACATGACACTGGAAAAAAGAAGACAAAAGCACATCTGACAAGTGCAAGACAACACCACGGGAAGTCATCATGCAAATTAGCATACTGTTTCCAGATAAAATTAACCCCCCTTAGAAAGTGTTGAATGAGCACAATAAAATGAGAAGGGAAATCCGCACATCAATCAGACAAGAAAAAAAATCTCTGGATGCTGCCCAACCTGAAGTCATCAGAACAGCTACATTGGAGAGCTTCACTCCTAGTGATGAATATAAATGTGAGACTGATCAGTTGCATCAGTGGTCTATATAAAAAATATGTAAATCACATAACTGAATTAATGCCCAGAAAAAGCAGAGCTGTAACAAGGAGTTGCAGCATCTGGCACAGCTTTCTAATCTGTGACACCCCCTCCCCCCAATTCTAAACTGAGGAGCCAAAAATAGTCCAGTGATCCTCAAGAGCATAAGGTATACAAAACACAAGCAAAAGTTATAATTCAAAGTGGAAAGGGTGAAATAGAGAGTGGGGTTTTGGATGCAGATCCTTAATGAGAATAACCACCACACAGAATATTATACTCAAAGTAGCAGAAAATATTCTAAGAGCTAAGCCAATACGAGAATAGAGATTTTGCCAGTAGGTGTGACTGCAAGCAGGGGTACAGAAAATAAGCGAGAGTATGGAGTTTACTGGAGAAACTTGGCAATGGAACAAAGATATTGGGAGGAAGTATCTCAAGCAGGAAAGGTCATAGAGTGGGATTAGGACAAGACATCTGGATTGCAGGCTAGAGACTACCTTCCCTACCAGAAGTTGATGTTAGAGTACAGGCAAAAGAAAGGGATAGGGGAGTTTTTGATTGAATCTACAGCAGAAGCAGCTGTTAAAAAGGGATAATTAGTAGGACATGCCAAAACCTGCATGATAACTAAGCATCTATCAGATGAGATTAGAAAAGAATGCGGAGACTGGAAAAGCAATTTCCAAGAAACAATGGGAAGACAAATATATGGCTCCCAAGTATGCAACCAAGTCAAGAAGGTTTAGGATCTTTGCTTGGAAGTGTCTGTATAGGTATTTTTATACCCCAAACAGACTTCAAAGGTGTTTTTCGTCAGGTACAGGGCAAATGTTAAGAGGTGTAATAGAGAAGAAAAAGGAATATATGTTTTGGGAGTGTAATGAGTTGGTAGATTTTAAAAACAACTGCCTTCAGAGTACTCAGAAATACTGGGTGAGCAAATGGCTGCAAGTAAGGTAATGATTCTTTTGAGCTGTGATAGAGGATCTGAATTACCTAGCCTTAACCTAGTAAGGCCTTACAGCTTAATTCTCTTGGCTGCCAAAAAAAAGCAATTACTAGAAAATGGAAATCAAAGTCTACATCAACCATGAGGTATTGAATATTATAAAAGAGAGAAAAGAAATGGAAGATGGATCTTTAGAAAAGGGAAGGAGCAAATTACACAGAAGTAAATGGAAATTGTGGGAACAATACATGCATAATGACGTTCAGGAGTGAGGTTTGAGAGAAGATAGGAATTCAGCAATTTTCTGAAATTTTGGACTGATAGTAGCAAAGAAAATATATGTGATGTATATTGTTAAATGGAAAAATGTAATTTTTTTTTCTTTTATGTTAATGTATGCTTGCTTATGTCTTCAATAATAATTTATTAAAGGTGCTTAAAAATTTTGACTATATGAGGTACTGCCAAGCACAGCTAGCTGAAATTTTATATATTATCATTTGTGAATATCAAACTGATTTACACAAGATGCTTATGTTACAAATATATTAGAACTGTATGTCATGTGTCAAACGGATTTGTACAGATGTTTGTATTGAACAGTTATTTGTAAAGTGCTTGTGTTTGAAATCCATCTGTAGTGTGCCCTACTAGAGAGAACAGAAAAGTACAGGAACTATTGTAACTGTTTAAATTAATGTTTTAACCAAGGAAACTGGAAGATTAACCTCAGTCCAGCAAACTTTAAAATACATCTGAAACTAAATCACTTTACGGGCTAGGTGTAAAGATGCCATCTCACAGGTTTCAATGCAGCCAGAGAAAGTCTGTACTAGGAAGCTTTCTGCATTGTCTTTGGGGTGGGCCAATTACTACTACTACGGAAGCGTGGAGGTATGAACTTTTTTACGACTTCCAGCACCTGCCACAGATCTGAGCAAAAGCTGCTGTGTGTGTATTTTTACAGGTAGGTGCCAAATCCTGCCAGCTTCCAGCAATGGGGGTTTGCATGGGAACTAGAAGTCAGATGACCAGAAGTGATGCCATTCTGCAAGCTATCCCAGAAGTAATATTTTAGATATTATTTTGAGAAGTCTCTCTGAGCATTCTATATTCTGTCTTGGGGTTGACAAGGACCATTCACCACATCATCTCCCTTGCTCTATTAAGTAAGTAGCGGATACTGATTCTCTTAGATTCAGTTAGGAATATAGTGAATCTTAGTTTAGATATTGTTTTTCTTTGTCTAAGCCTGTCCTTCAATGTTATTTTAAATATTTCCTGTGATTTGAACTCTGATGTCACTTGTGAATATATATATATATATATATATATATATATATATATATATATATGTATATACTTAGAATTTTCTTGCTCTTTTATTACTTTTTTTAAACCTTTCATTATAGCTGATCTTTGTAGAAATATTTAAGTTTTGAGAGTAATTGTACATTTATTTGGTGACACTGGGTGGGCCACTTCTAATAGCCTTGCTCTTGGTCAAACTACCATTTGTATTAATAATACACAGTAAAATTGGACACCCTTTGTTAATGGCCTTAAAGTATCTGGCAAGATGTTCTGGTGGCAGTGATAACTACCTTATAGTCTGGGCATAGCTAGTAAAGCTGTGCCAGCCTTTCTCAGGTAGGTGTGTGTGTGTGTGTGTGTGTGTGTGTGTGTGTGTGTGTGTGTGTGTGTGTGTGTGTGTGTGTGTGTGTGTCAGCTATTTGGGCAGGGACACGAAGCACTTGATGGACAGAGGGAGTGTGTGGGAGGACTTGGCTTGGAACCCTGGCTAAGGACTCAACTCTATAGCTGTGCCAGTGGGGAGTCTTACTGGGGATCTGGCGAAAGATATTAACCAGCTCCCGGACTGACTTTCTCTGTGTCCTCTTAAGGGAAATTGGCTTGATTGTGCTTGATGTAGAGAGCTGTATCTGGAGATACTGTGTGTGCACCTGTCATCCTCCCAGTGAACATCCCACACTGTTGCCACTGGTGAGGACTGAGGCTCCTTGATTATTGTCCTAGAGGTGGGGTGTCACAAAAAACATGTTTTATTTCTAAATTGTGGCATTTCTACAATTGGACCACACACAGACTGCTGAAGCAATAGTACTTCAGCTCTGACTGCAAATACCAGCATTTAGAAACTGAATGATGGTATAGCACTACTAGATATGGACATCTACTGATCACAACCCCAACACCTTGCAACCAGGGTAACTGCCCCCTTTGTCCCACTCTAGATATGCTTCTAAGAACAAGTACAAGGAAGAACTACACTGCTGCTTGTGATAAACTTGAGTTTTATGTACTTTCTTTGCTTGTAATGTCTGGAAATCATGTCAGTTTAATTTAGGAATTGGGAGTTTTCAGTTCCGGACCAAATAAAAAAAAAAAAAAAGGTCTCGCTAAAGACTGTTTTTTTTTTCTTGTAATGTACTTGTTCAAAAGGATTATTTTCTTTACCCTTACACAATTTCATATTTGGCTGTTATCTGTACTGCTTATATAATTACTTCATTTTTAATTCACTCACTTTCACAATTCTCATGGCTTGCTACCTATTTACTTATTTATTTCCAAGTCCTCACTTGCTGTAGTCAAACTATAGCACTTCAGCCCTGACCACAAACAATGATGAATGCTGATACTACACTTCTGCTCCCTGATAGTGTTGGAAGCAAAAAAAAAAAAAAAAAGGTCTTTACATTTAAGACCAAAGACAAAAGTCCCTCAAATCTGAAGCTGTAGCAAGCTGCTTGCTACTGTTAAGTTACCACACACAGAGTACTTTAAAAATGACTGCAAGCACTAGCAAGATTCATAAAGTGATACCAGTACCACACTCTCACCCATACCTTTCAAATGTCCAGAATTTTACAGAACATCCTTAATTTTACCTCCTGTTTTGGCCTTGTCTCATGTAAAAATTTTGATTTTCTGGTAAATCACTGGGAATTACACTGGGTCAATAAAGCCAGATACTCAGATAATGGAAGATGAAGCAAAACTTGTTCTATTAAATTTAGGTGAATTAGGGCAACACTTAAAACCTGTCCACAATTTTGGACCTTTATACCCCCCACTGATGTTTGGCTGTGTTCATAATTCTTCAGCTTTAAGTTCATATGTTCATAGGAGGGTACTAGGCTATTGGCCCTAGGGCCTATATAAGCCTAGCCAAAAATGTACCCTGGCTTTCGCCACCCAAGAAAATTATTTTCCTTTGCCTCTGTCGAGCAGAGCTACAGAAGTGATCCCCGGGGTGAATTCCACATCTCCCATCCAATCATCAAGATTTTTCTTGAAGAGTGCTAATGAGGAGCTCTGTTTGACATAGGTAGTCTGTTCCAGAGTATGGGAAGTCTCTGGGACAGGAATCTATCCCTCCAGCATGTTCTGTTTATTGTGGTGATAAGGTTTAGGTCCCTAGAGCATGTAGCTCAGAGGGATTGGGGTTTCTTTAAGTGGAGCATGTCCAACAGCTCTGGGCTTGACATAGCTTGGTACGTTAGGCAGAGATCGCCTCAGAGTAGGCGATATGCAACGGAGTAAAGCTGGAGTTTGAGACGATCTGCGTAGGTCATCTGTTTGAGGCCAGTAATCCTCTTTGTGAGGTATTTCTGTGGCCTTTCCAGTTGTTGTAGATGTCTTGTGAGGTACATACCAAAAGGAGCGTTGTACTCTATAATGGGTCCAATGAGTGATGAGTAGAGTGGAACAATGACCTCTTTTTTTCTGGATGAGAAACCTTTTGTGATGAGGTAAGCCACGTAGAAGGATTTCCTGACCACTGTGGCGATGTGATTATCAAAGGAGAGACTACTGCCCACCTGTGTCCCAAGGTCTCATCACATTTTCAGCATTAAGTAGACTACCAGCTATGTGGTAGTTCATGGGTACAGAGTTTTTACCAAAGGGGATGACAATACACTTTTTGGCACTGAGCTTCAGGCCATGGCTTTGACACCATGCATCTGTCTCAGTGAGGCCCTTTTGTAGTATGTCCACATCGTTAGGAATTTTGATTATGGCTCCTAGTTTGTAGTCATCTGCAAACTTTGTTAGCCAAAGACCTTCTGTGTTAGCCTGTACATCAGAGAAGTAGATACCAAACAGGAGAGGACCCAGGACTGAACCATGTGGTACTCCTTTTGTCACTGGTCTGAAGTCGGATTTGGAGTCTGCTACTTTCACAGTGTGGGTTCTGTCCATGAGCCTATCAAAAAACATTGTAGACGAAAACAACTGCTCTGAAAATGTAGCAAGTAGTTTGCTGCAGCTAAACTACCACACAAAGTGTTTTAGGCATGGACACCATAGTAGTACCTGCAGTCATACTCCTGCACTACTGGCACCTGACGATCATGCCCCCCGGACAGCTAGCACCCAGGGTAGTCTCTCCTTTTTTTCTTTTCACAAACCCAGATACAGCTCTGGTCCAGATAAAACACCTTATTCTGTCATTTCATAAAACATGACTGAACATAGTCTTTTACTTTCTCAATCTCTGACGTATCATAATTCACTGGCCAGAGTTGCTAACAGGGTCTTCACATACCCACCATAATTTCCCCAGCACAGTACATATTTCATTTGTTTGACTGTGTTGTTTTTCAATCATTTGCCCTAGTAAGCACAGAACTAGCCAATTCATCACTTTGAGGTGTTGAGGCAGATCTGTAAAGGAGAAGTAACAAAGCTTTAGGCGATGTTGAATGCCAAACATGTTGGTACATGGAATAACCTAGTTTAATATTCATCATATATACAACCCTAAAATAAAATGTCTTTCAGCAGTAATTTTGCAGGGGTTGCCATTTATGATGTGTAAAATAAATTATGATATATATTTTGTGACCAAGAAGCAGATGCCCGTGAAACCCTCGCACGGCCAAACAGTCAATGTAGACAATCAAAAAACGCCAGCGAGCATCAGCAAGGTTCACATTCAAAAAATTATTTATTGATGTAGGGATGAAAAATCCCCCTACACATGGTCAAATATATTTTGTGAGACAGTTTATAACTCTGATGTTGTAAAACGAAATTTATTGGCAGTCTAGTATACAAGCAAACATTTTTGATGTTAGTTACCTTCCGTCTGACATCAGTATGCAGTTTCCACAAACTTGTATGCATTTATTTAGGTACAACACTGGGTGTGAAATCTTGTTTTGTGACTGGTACCCAAGAACTTTATTGACCAGAACTGGGCACTGACTCATAGTATATCTGCTGAAATCTGCCCAAGACATGCCCACTTCACAGACCAATACTATAATTACTGGTTCTTTTCTGAATAAAGCTGAACAGTAAACTTAAGTGAGGGTTGGTGATAAAGGTTAAAAATGTGTATTTACAGTAATGCAAGGGTGGCTGCTGTAGTATAAAAGATAAAAACATGTATAAAGTTGCTCAGAGGTGAATATACAATCATTTATTGTACTGTTAACATCTGAAGTGAATCTTATGTAATAGGAACTGAACATCTGATATATTTATTTTTTTGAAATTCAATTACCAGGAAAGCCCGAATGGGTTGCAGCCCATTTGCAGTGGAGGCCCTGGAAAAAAAGCTCCATGGCATTACAAAACATTTTAAGAACAATAATGAACAATCTTCAAAATTACTACAAAAACAGCTACAGTTTAAATAATTATACTAAATTATACATATGAAATCATTGGTTAAGAACAGATGCAAGTTAGATGACTGATTTAACGTTTCAAGAAATGTTAGCTAGTTTACACAGAAATTAAATGCAAGCTAGTATAATATAAACAGGAATTGCAATATGAAGTGAGAAAAGCAGGCTTATGGTATATTTAGAGAGAAATCCTGAGAAGAAAATTTGATAAGAGTAAGGAAGTGCATGAAGAAGGGAAAGTAAGGAGGTGTGAGGGATGAGCAAGTACTTGTTCGCATGTAGGGATACAGTTTACCCTGGTGTTGAGCAAGGGCAGAGCCGGCTTTTGGTTAGAAAGTCTCTCAGAATGTTAAGAATGAGAGGCAGGGAGGGAGGGAAATGACCTGACGGATACAGGTAAGGAGTTCCAGGCCTTAGCAACATGGTACGAGTATAGACAATGCCCAGCAGATTTGATAACTTTGTGAAGAGACAGGATTTTTTGGTCTATGGATCATAATGACAGACTGGGAACATAGTTTGGTAGACTGTACTGCTGGACAATAAGATTGATTATTGATAACTTTACAGGTAAGATACTGTGCATATGTTAGTTGAAGGGGTATTTCTAACAAATTGAGGCTTTTTAGTCCTATACAGTAGTGGTTTCTGAAAGGGGTATTTGCTGCAAATTTAGCAACTTTGTTATAGCACTCTCAAAGTTTTGATTTTTGTGATGCCTGAAGGTTTGAAAAGATGGAGGTATCAAAGTATGGGGAAGAAATTAAGTAGAGGCAAGTGTAGTTTTAGTTGCATTGGTGAGAAAGATTTTGGCTCTGTAAAGCATCCCTAGTTTTTGATGTGTTTTTGTTATGCAATTTTGTATACACATGTCAAATTTAAGATCATCCATGAATATCCCCAATAATTACAACCACTTTACTTCTCATAGCAAATTATCAAGAGAAATTACTTAAAATGTTTTCTCATGTAAGGGATTTGGGGGGTGGGGGAGCAGTATTTTTTTAGGGTTGAGCATAAGCTGTGAATTTTATGTTTCAGTGACTGTTAAAGTTTCCAGAGTAATTTTTTGAGGTGTACCATGTTGTCAGATGTGCAAATGAGTGTAGAGTTATCGGAGTACTGCATTAGGGAGGCCTGTTGTATGGATGTGTGGAAGGTGTTGGTGAAAATGTTAGCGAGGAAGAGATCAAGGATAGAGCCTTGTGGTATACTGGTGGTGACTGGAAGGTATGGAGAGTGGGTGGAGTGACATTTTACTGATTGATAACTACTGATGGGCAGCTTTTGAACCATAGAAGAGTGGGCTGAGACAGACCTAATGAGGGCATTTGAAGTAGAGGTTTACTGTGGCAAAGGCTTTTGACAAGTCTAAAAATAAGAAGGAAACTAGTTTACCATTATCTCTATCTTTGACAGTATCTACATAGGTTAGAAATGCAGTGTTAGTGCTATGGGAAGGATGGAAGCAATACTGCCTGGGGGATAGGAGTTTAGTTCAGGAGATAGTTTAGCAATTGTTTTTGAATACGTTTTTCAAGTATTTTAGAGAGAGGGATTAGACTGCTATAGGTCTAAAGTTAGCAATGTCTGTTGAATTTCCTCATTTGTATAGCAGGATATACGAGTGACTTTTTTCCAGAGAGGGAATGTGGGATTCCTGGATTGACCTACTTATAATAATTCAGACAGGACAGATGATGTTATTGGCTATTATTTTAATGTATTCACTTAAAAGGCCATCAGCTGAAGCAGAGCATGGTTTGAGTTTAAGATGGTTTTATATAGGATGTGGGTATAGATTTGAAGGTGAAAGTGAATGTGGTTATATATGGCTGTTGGGCAGGGTTAGGATTAGATGTTGGGGAATTCTTGGTTACAGACATTGTACTATCTAAGACACGAGAGTTGAATTGTACTGCAGTTTCAAGTGGTGAGTTATTAGGAGAGGGGTTAGGGTTGAAATTTATGGCCAGGATGCAATACTTCTTCAATGGCTGCCCAGAATTTTTTAGGGTTATATTTACGTTCTGAAAGTTATTCTAGTACAGTTTTTGTCTTCGTTTATTTGCTTTTTTAGTACTATTGTTAAGCATTCTGAAGTTATTGTGGTGTTTTATATTTTGCCATTTTTTTCCATGCTTTTTCTCTATCCTGCATTAGGATTCTACTCTTTTTGGACAGCCAAACTGCATTATTTGTTTTTTGTCTCTTCCTTCCTTAGGAGGTGCAAGCCTATTTAGGATATTCAGAAAAATTGTACTATGTGCATTTACAGCATCTAAGGGGAGGATTCTTAGGACGTTGTGTTTGCAGATGATAGGTAGTAATGAACATTTATGCGTTAAACTTGGAAAGGTTCTGTGTTGTTTTATGAACATGCTGTTTAAGTGGATGTGTGAGCGGTTTGGTTGCATGCAGTGGGAGATGATCATGCAGACAGTCATTGTACCTGTGGTGGTGTCTTTGCTAGGGTCTGACACTAGGATCAAGAGTAATAGGGAATTTGATGTCTTGCTGTAAAATGTTGGACTATTAATTAGTTGTGTGAAACCATACACATTTATGCTAGATGTATGGGACTTAGGGTTCATGTCCAATCAACTGACATTCACTTCTAGTAGTAGTTTTTCTTGTGGAATTGTTGTGAATATCCAATATAGGATATTTTCCAGTACAGCTGCATTGTTGCCACTACTGATACAAAAGGCCAGTTATTCATTTGTTTGATTGTGCTGTCAAATGCATATTTGTTTATAACGTTTATAACAGTTTAACTTCAGGAACATAATTAGAAGCTCTGCTGAATTAAATTGTGGTATTGGTCTGTTGTAAGGGGAAATGTGGTAGTTGGAGAAATATTAAAGAAATACCACCTTTACTCTTTATACAGTTATGTATGGCATAGTGGGGAGGTGTAAATCTGGAGTCATTTATGCTAGGTTTAAGCAACGTTTGTCACAGCAACATCGGGCTTATGTTGGGAAATACAGGCACTAGTTTAGCAAATTTATTTCTTATGTTTTTAACATTTTTGGTAGGAAAAAAGATTACCAATGTTGGTGGTTGAATTATAATTTTCTATTACTGTACAGTCAGACTCAAATTCAGTTTTTAATGCACTAAATTCACTTATTTTCTATACATGTTGTGATCTAAATTAGTGTTGAATAGCAAACTGTCAATGAAACAAAAGTACTAAATGAGAAAATGATGGTCATAAGTAGTACACTAGTTCAAGAGAAAGGACTTTTCTATGTCAACCAGTGCTTTCTGCTTGCTGCATTCTAGGAAGGGATAACCTTCTACAGTTCTGCATGCTTGCATTCATTCATTATACTTGATGTTTTATTCATAACAGACATTCGAGTGCTGGGCAGAAATGCATTAAAAAACTCTTTTCTGGCCTTAAATTACTGTTGCTATTGAGAAAAGCAAAATGTACAACTGCTGTTTAGCTAACACCGAAGATCAAACAAGGCATGACAAGATTCCTTAAAAATGAAAATTGTGTCATGCTAAAATTGCACACAATTTAGCACTAGTATTTAATTTGTAAACCTGACAAATTTTATGTGAAATTGCATGACACACTCAGAAATTTAGGAAGGCACTGTCATTAAACACAAAGATGGTCATGCTGAAGCATTTCCTTGAGAATTATGCCTGTAGTGGGATATTAAAATAGGGTTGCCACCTTTTCAAATGTCGAAAGTGGGACATTTTTTGTAGAAATGTCAGATTTTGCAGGACAAAACATACCCTTGACTAGTATAAAGGATAGAACTTCACTTTTTTGCCAAAACAACATCTTATTTTTGTAACATTTAGGTATTTCAGATAAAATAACTTTTATGCAACTATTAAAGACAACTTGAGAAATATTTTTGTCCTAAAATCTCAGGACATTTGCCATTTTTTTAATTTTTTCGCAGGACACAACTGCCCAAAGAGAGACTGTCCCTCGCAAAGTGGGACAGGTGGTAACCCTATATTAAAACCAGTAGCACCATTTGACTGCACTAAGGGTTGAGATGAAGATATACCAAGAAGGCCTTGATAGTACAATGTATATTTGTTAAGTGGCATTATATAGTGTACTGACGTGTAGAAACCCCCGTTTCAGTCACAAACTGGGGGGGGGGTAATTTTATAAATTACAAATTTATCTATTCATATAATTAATAAATTAGGATAATATTAAATTAGTTTAGAGATATAAAAACATACAGAGGTATGAACGTATACAATGTAAAGGCAAGTATGACAGAATTATTGACTACGGTGTAATTTTCTTAAATGATCTCTCTCCTTTCTTTAACAAGGGTAGCCATTGTTAAGGCTCTTTAGGCTGTATGAAACAATTTTACAGGACACTGATTAGTTTATATTATGACAACTTCAAGATGAGTTTCTGACTTATGTCTGTTGCATTACTGACTTCTGAAAATTATACATTATGAAGAGCAATCAAGTTGTGGATCATAGTTGCTTTTAAACTAAAGTTCAATGTGAAATTTATAGAAGCAAGTAGGCTAGAACTGGTTTATTAGGCTCAAAGGATTACAGTAGAGAGTCGATTATCCGAACTAATTGGGACCTAGAGTAGTGCAGATAATCAAACATATATTGAACAGGACAAAAAAAAAATCTAAAATCTTGTTTTTTCTGCATGTAGGGAATACACTTTTCAACCATTCAGTGATTCCAGTGGACAATAAAGAATATTTTTCACACATGAGCAGGCTACAAGCTCAAAAAAACTCTGGTGAATACGTATAGCGTTTACTTATTCAGACTTTATGATTTTTCCTACCTGAAAAATTTGGAAGGCTGCATTCAGATAATCGACAGGTCACATAATTAACATTCGGGTAATCGACTCTCTAGTGTATCCTGCACAGATTATTTAAGAGTTAACAGGAGCAATATGGGCAGTACAGGTCAGTAAAATGAGTAAACAACCTAAAACAGAAGGAAGGATTTAAGAGGCTCAGACAGAAAATCAAAAACATGAACTGCACATATGCCATACTCTTACCTCTGCTCTTTTTACTGGAACTTTTATCTTAATCCACACAAATGTATTTATTTTTATTTATTTTACATTTGTTAACCGGGATAGTCCGACTGGATACAAGTTCATTTTCAGCAGAGGCCCGGGGAGAAAAACTCCACATTGCAAATAATTGACACTTAAGTATGTATTTACATAGAAATCAACACATTTAAGAAATCACTAACAATTTGTAGTCAAGCATCCATCTAACTGAAGCAAACATTGTGGGTTTATGGTATTCATATAGAGATAACATTATACATGTTTGTAGTGTGTAAGAGAGAAAGACATGTATTTAAAGGCTGAATGTAAGGATGCCAGTTGAGATAAAAGGTGGTTAGTTAAGAAGGAAAGTTTTGTGAATAGAATATAGAGGGGGAGAAGAGCGTAGGCTCAGAATGGGTAGGAAACAAGCTATATTCCTGATAATAGGATTCTAAAGTTTGAAGAGAAGTGTATGTTGTTTGGGTGGGGGAAGGTTATTAATGGGTATTTCACCTCTATGAGCTAAGTTGATCTTACCTTTGTCAAATAATTTTTTGGGGGTTAATCTAGGTGGAGACATGGACATAACTATGTATTTTCTTACCTATTTGTTATTTTTTGGTTAGTCTGGGTTTAGACATGGACATAGCCAATCCCTGTTTAGATAGATCTTTAGGGATGTTTTAAATTGGGGCAGGGAGGATATACTTAGTTCAGCAGGAAGTAGGTTCCATTTTTTTTCCAGCAGAGTTGGAGAATAAAGATTCACCAGCTGAGTTATTGGCTTTGGTTGATTGCACTAGCATTCTGTTGGATGAGCGGAGGGATGCTAGGTTACTGTAGGGGGTAATAATATTAGACAGAATGGGAGTACTGGTAGGTAGGTAGAGGGTTTTATGTACAACTATGAGTTGGTTATAAAGGAGCTGATTGGGTAGTTCTAGCCAGCCTAGTCTGTGAAGATTTTGACAGTGGTGGGTTCTGTAGGCTGACCCTGTGGCAAACCTAGCTACATTGTTATAGGAGGTAGTGATTTTGTTAAGGTTTGATTTACTTAGATTTGTTAGGATGGTTGAGGCATAGAGAAGGGCTGACAGCAGATGTGTCCGAGCTATGGCAGTTCTGGCAGATGGGGTTAAAAATAGTTTAATCCTATACAAGGAGCCTATTTTTCTGTTGACTGTTTTTATGGTTTTATCTATACGGGCATCGTACAGACGTCATACATACAAAATGCCATTTTCTTTGAGTAGTTTATGCTGTCTGGCAGTATGAAGTCACTCTTTCAGTAAATGAATGCTTATTTCTAGTGAAGTAGATGAGGGCCTTCTTTACACAGAATTCAAAACAGAGGAATCCCACGAGTCGCACTTGTTGAGACGTCTACCTTGTCTAAACAGTGTTATGCATGTACTTTCCAGTCTTCACTGCAATGGATCTCCTGCAGAGGTAGGATTTTAAAGCACAATCCCACTTGTTACTTTGGCAGGCTTTTGGACCATCTGCAGTCCAGAATTGTCAAGTGGGATGCCTCCTTGTAAACAATACAATCCTCCAGCCCCTATGGATTTTTCTGTCCATACACGCTGTCATTTATTTTTATCTGCTCAAAGTTTCACATTTGAAATGTTTAGAATTATGTACACTAGTATACATACATTAGAAGAAAAATGAATTGCAAATTCATGACAGAGAAAATAAAGGATGCTGAGTAACTGTGCTTTATTTTCTGGGAGCTCATGAGGCTGCTCTGGCCAAATTGTTAAACAGTTTAAGTTAACCATAAGTGATAAGAGATTCCCCACTGAAGGCATACCTCTCCTGAAGGAAATTTTTTTTTCAAAGCATATGTCAGTATGGAAATTTCTAGACACTTGAGTTCACCTAATAAAGCTCAGTGACTGCATTCTTTATCATTATCCCCTTCTCTTGCAGACTGTTTCTTGCCTTTGTCAGAATAGTAGGACAAATGGTGCTGAAACCCACCAACTTTCTCAGAGGCATGTATTACAGAGATACCTTACTAAAAGGATACAAGGCCTGTACAACATGCCTTGTGTGGACAGACTAAGTCCTGTTACTATATTCAGTATCCTACAGACTAAGTGACCGGTGTCTGGCATACAACGCATCCTAAGACCCAACATTGATGGATGCACATTAGTAAGTCAAATGGCAACAGAAATATTATGTCTAGGGATATAAACCTCTTCTGCAACACAATGGCTTGGAGGGACAGGTATATCTCGCAGAGGACACTGCTGCTCTGGAACAGACTCCCCATCCACATAAAACAAAGTCCATCCCTGCATATATTCAAGCACAACTTGGATCTATTGATAGGAAACAAAATTTACCCCAGGACTGCCCCCTGTACTGCCAATGGACAGGGGTACCCCATAAATGCTTTATCCCACGTGTCCCCTCAAATTATCTCTGGTATGATCATAGTTGTTGCCATTAGAGCTACTATACAATTATTGGCCATGGGATGGGATAAATCCTATCTAACCAAATGGGACAGGTTAATTCAAGCAAAAAAGGGAAAAGTACAGTTTTGTACCTACCATAAATGTAGATGTTCGAAGATCCACATTGCTGCAGTCCTTACATATGGGTAGTCCGCTGTCCTCGGTCGGCCCGAATACCAAAGTATTAGGCTGACGTCGGTCAAGGCGCTTAAAACTGACATCAGGACGTCAGGGTACAAAAGCGCATGACCGACGTCATTTCCTCAGTCTTTTCTTGCCCCAGATGTCAGAAGGCCCTAACAAGAAAGGCCAAAGCCAAAAACCAGCAAAACCTAACCAACCACCGGTGTACTAACCATATTTACAATATGTACAACACAAACCACACCACCACCTGCAACAACAGAGGGAAGGAGGGAGGTAAATTGGACTGCAGCAATGTGGATCTTGAACATCTACATTTATGGTAGGTACAAAACTGTACTATGTTCTTCATCTCACATTGCTGCAGTCCTTACATATGGGTAGAATCCCAAAGCAGAGGTAAGGGAGGATGGCAAAACTATAAAGCATTAGGAGCTGCCAACATGCCCTGTAAAATTGCAGTGGCAAATCCAGCCCTAGATTTAGAGTAAAGTGGAAGGTGGTAATGCTTAGAGAAAGTATGCACTGAACTCCAAGTAGCTGCTTCCAAAATATCTTTAGTAGCCACCCCTTAAAAAGCTGTAGAAGCGGCAGTAGCCCTAGTGGAATGAGGCCTAATCCCAGCTGGAATCTCCTTACCATGATGGGAATAACAGAAAGCAATACAAAACCAATCCACTTAGAAATAGTTTGTTTTGAAACAGGTTTGCCCTGAGAACCCAAAGCAAAAGAAACAAACTGCTGAGACTGCCTGAACCCTTTAGTTCTGCTCAAATAATATCGCAACTGTCTGTGTATATCCAAAGTGTGCAAAATCCTTTCCCCTTTATTTTGGGGGTTTGCATAAAAGGTAGGCAAATGAATAGTTTGGTTTAAAGCCACACTAGAAACCACTTTAGGCATAAAAGAAGGGTTAGTCTTGAAAGACACCCTATCCTTGTGGAAAATTAAGAAAGGCTCAACTGCCATAAGGGCCTGTAATGCAGAAACCCTTCTCGCAGAGGTAATGGCCAACAAAAAAGCAGTCTTCCATGATAAACATTTCAACTCTGCCGATGCTGCAGGCTCAAAAGGTTGTAGAGTGAGTTTCTCCAAAACAAAATTGAGATCCCAAGCAGGAGTAGGAGCTCTACGTGGGGGTCTTATATTCTTTGCCCCTCTAAGGAATTGCTTAAACAAAGGCTGAGAAAATAATGGTGGGTCACAGTCATAGTGAGCAGAAATTGCTGCAGCATGAACCTTTATAGAGGAGAAGGACAAACCTTTGTCCAATAACTCAGTAAGGTATTGAAGAGCAACACTTAAATTAGGTTTAGAAACATCAAAGTCCTTTGCTGTACTCCAAAATAAAAATCTCCTCCATTTATCTGCATAAACTTTCCTTGTACTAGGCCTTCTGGCCTCCAAAATAACATTCAAAACTTGTTGTGGAAGCTGAGACCCTCCAGGGTTTAAAACAGAATATGCCAGGCTGTCAGATGTAGAGAATGAAGTCTGACATTGAGTAAATGACTGTTCTCCTGAGACAGCAGGTGAGGAATCGAAGGCAAAGGCCATGGAGGCTCCTGTACCAGACTTCTCAGTAATGGGTACCAATGCTGTCGAGGCCAATCTGGAGCTATTAAAATCATGTTTGGCTTGTCCTGTCTGACCTTCAGCAGTACCTTTGGGAGGAGAGGCAGAGGTGGAAAGGCATACACGTGAAGATTGCTCCAATTGAATGAGAGAGCATCCACTTTCCAAGCTGTGGGATGAAACCTTTTGTGCAAAACTTTGGCAGCTGGTAATTTAGTGGAGAAGCGAACAGATCTATGTCTGGAGTTCCCCATAACACTGTCAATCTCTGAAATACATGAGGATCCAATTTCCACTCGTGGGGATCCATAATTTGTCTGCTCAACACATCTGCTAAGGAGTTCTGTGCTCCTGGCAGAAACCTTGCCTGAAGATTTAGCTGTAAACTGAGAGCAGTCTCCCACAAAATCATTGCTTGTCTGCATAGAGGATAAGAATCGTTCCCCTTGCTTGTTGATGTACCACATGACAGTCGTGTTGTCTGTTTGAATCAACACCTGCCCTGGAAGAAGTAAATCCTTGAAAGCTATCAATGCAAATTGGACTGCTAACATTTCCTTCAAGTTGATATGTAGATGTTGAAGTCTGGCAGGCCACGTGTCTTGTACCCATTTTCCATTTAGATGAGCTCCCCAAGCTTTGTCTGAGGCATCTGTCGTTAAAATCTGACTCGCCTCTGGCCGGTCACAGAGAGTCCCTTGTTTAGGTGACATTCCTGAGCCCACCACAAAAATTCCTTTTGAATGCAAGGTATTATCTGAATGACAGTGTCCAAATCTTGGCAGTGCTGTGTCCATACATTCTTGAGATACCATTGTAGCTTCCTCATATGCAGTTTGGCATTGGGAAGTACCAGAATACAAGATGCCATGAACCCCAAGGCTTGAAGGACTGTCCTTGCAGTCAGCCTGGACTGACGAGACAACTGGTGGAAGTAAAGAGAAAGATTCTTTTGTTTGTCCGGGGTCAAAAAGGCCATCTGGGATGCTGTATTCAGTCTCACACCCAGAAAGCACATGTCCTGAGAGGGTACTAGACTGGACTTTATTTCGTTCACAGAATACCCCAGGCATCTTAACACTGCCATCACATACTGTAAATGATGAAGAAGTTCGTCCTTTTCTTGGGCCAGAATCAGGCAATCGTCCAAATAAGGATAGATCTGTATTCCTCTTAGCCTGAAGAAAACTACCACTGGAGCCAGAACCTTCGTGAACACTGGGCGCAGTAGATAAGCCAAAGGGCAATGCAGAGAACTGATAATGTGAAGTCCCAGCCAGCGCAGATACTTCCTGCAACTGGGCCTGATAGGAACATGAAGGTAAGCCTCCTTGAGATCCAGAGTCACCATCCAGTGATCTTTGCCCAGCAGAGGTAAAAGCTGTTGTAACGTCAACATTTTGAACTTGGGAATGTCCAGATATGTGTAGAGGATAGATAAATCCAAAATTGGTCTCCACGTGTTTCCTTTCTTTGGTACTAGAAACAGACGAGAATAAAATCCTAGGCCCACTTCTGGCAGAGGGACCGGTTGTATGGCCCCTATTTGAAGTAGTAGAGAAATTTGTTTGCGAGCCTCTAGTCTTTGCTGAGGAGGAACGTCCGGCATGCCTTTGAAGGGAGGTAAGGTATGGAAATAAAACATGTAACCCTGGTGTATGATATCCAATACCCATTTGTCTTGGGTAATCAACATCCAATTTTCCTTGAAGAGTGCTAACCTTCCTCCCAAAGGTGCTGCCAGGCAAGAAGGATCTGGCAGTTGAAAAAGTAGGTCATTGGGCCTGTTTACGAAAGGACTGGCCCCTGCCCTCACCCGAAGATTGTGCAGGTGAACTCCCTGTTCTAGGCCTGAAAGAACTCTGAGCTCTGCCCCTACCACGTCTAGATCTACCCCTAGACTGAGAATCATAAGAAGGATCGTCCACCCCTTAGCAGGCCAATTCCTACTAAACTTGGAGGCTGAACTTGCAAAAAATCTTTAACAGCTTGCATAGACTTAGCCTTGTCTTCCATTTTCTTCAAGACTGACTCCACAGGTGAACCAAACAACACATCAGACTGCAAAGGAGCATCCAAAATCCTTGTCTTAACATGGTCAGATAAATTCTGATCCTTCAGCCAGGCGTGCCTGCGAAGAACTGAGCCAGTGGCAGCCACCCTAGGCGAGGCCTGCACAGCATCAAAACCACACTGTAATGAATGCTTACCCACCTGTTCAGAGACATGCACCAAATCTTGTAATTCTTTACACTCAATGCCTTTCGCCAGAGCATCCACCTTAGACTTCAATTGAGAAAGAAGAAAGTTTTGATATTTCAACATATGAAACTGGCAATTCAAAGCCCTCATAGCTAAGGTAGAAGATGTATAGACCTTCTTTCCCCATCTATCCAAAGCTCTGGCTTCTTTATCTAGAGGAACCGGATGTTTTACAACAGAGGCCTTGACACCCTTAGGTCCCTGACTAATAGTTTCTGGGTCTGCCCTAGGACTCTTATAAAGATATCTATGAGCCTCAGGTACCCTGTAATACCTATCCGATTTAACAGGAGCAGGAGGCAGCGAATCAGGATTAAGTGAAGCCTCTGCAAACACATCTTCCACAACATCCAGAACAGGGGGTATAGCCAAGGGCCTATGCTGGGGTAACAGCAAAAACTCCCTAAGCCTTTTCCTAGAATCAGAGAAGTCCTGACCTTCCCACTTAAAATGTTCCCTCATAGAATGAAGTGTCTCTGAAAAAGAAAAATCCTCTGGAGGAGAAGCAGAAGGAGTGGAATCATCTGCATCAGAATCAGAATAAGGAGAGTACTCCTGCAAGTCTTCAGCTGAAGACTCAGAAACATCCGAAGCCTGCTCAAAACTTCCCAACTCTGGCTCCACCCTAGGCCTCTTATCAGGAGGGGGCAAAGAACCTCTAATCAGAGTAATCAAATCTTCTGCCATTTTAAGCATGTGCTTCTTAGGCACAGACCCTGCTGAACTAGGAGTGACACCAACAGAAGCTAAAACTCGCCTGCCTCTGGGAGAAGCCTTGGAAACAGAAGGAGAAGGCCTAACCACCCTAGGAAGGGAGGGAAGTACAGTAACTTGAGAAGACTCATCTTGCCCGGGTTTAACTGCTTTGTCTTTGCGCTTCTTCGCAGAAGCAGGCGCCGGAGAATCCGACGGCATATTATAATTGCACCGCTTCCCAAAGACCAGCCTAGCACAATCTAACCTTCGCTTAATAGTGCGTTTATTGAACCTAGCACAAAAGCGACACCCAACAACGTCGTGCTCAGGCCCCAAACAAGGAATACACAAAGAATGATAATCCCTATGCGGTATCTGTTTCCCACAAGAAATACAGTTATTCACTTTTTCTGACATCCGGTAAAACACTGAGGCAAGAAAAAACCAAAATATTCCCCAACGGGGTACTTAGCCAACTTGGATTCGGTCTGAAACTCCGAATTCGAAAAATTTCAGAACGCCAAACGGCACTTGCAACGCTGCTTCTGCATCGGACCATGCGGCAAAAAAGACTGGGGAAATGACGTCGGTCATGCGCTTTTGTACCCTGACGTCCTGATGTCAGTTTTAAGCGCCTTGACAGACGTCAGCCTAATACTTTGGTATTCGGGCCGACCGAGGACAGCGGACTACCCATATGTAAGGACTGCAGCAATGTGAGATGAAGAACATCTGGTTAGTCTCAAAATTGCCCTTAAGAGCAGCTAGTCTAGTACTTACCTAGAAGCCTATAAGATGCATCTGGAGAGCTCTACTAATTACATGCTTTTACAAGCCATACACTATTACCTGTATAACTACTATAATCCGGTGGAAAGTACAACACTCTCCCCATGTTGTGTCAGTAAACGTGCTTGCTCTGGATAGCAACCATCTCAGATTAAAACCTTAAAATACAAGAATCACCTTGGAAACAAAAATGAAGGCTGTAGCTGCTGGTTCTAACCTCAATCCACACACATAAAATATTAACGTCATGTACTCATCACTGTGCTGTCCATCTTCATTCTTCCTCAATGAATGAGTTTCAGATCAGACCTCAGATCAGACTCAAAACACATTCCACTGACTTTCGGATACAATTCTCAAGCTCCTCCCTCTACCTATAATGCCCTAGTTCGCCCATAACACCTCAGGTTGAGTTTGCTGCATTAAAGATATTAAAATAAAATAAAAGTAATAAAACAAGGGTTCAAACCTGTAATAGCAGGTTCCAAAAATCTATCAGGTCACCCTAGAAGACTGAAGGAGGGAGTGGATTTGAAGAAAAATGAAAATGGACAACACAGATGCATAGTTACGGTGAGTACATAACTTTAATACCCGCTGTACTTTTCATTCTTCCTCAATGTATGGGACAGAGTCCCTAGCTACATGAATCATGGGTGGCCCTCACGGAAGGATATTTTAGAGAACTGCTGAACCAAAAGCAGCTCTGCTTCTAGAAGATAAGTCTAACTTGTAATGAACCAGAAAGGTATGTGCATTACACAAGGTGGATGATGCACAAAAAAATTATCAATGGAAGTTTTAGACCAGAAGGCAGAAGAGGTGGTCATGAATCTGTTTAAATGAGCATTAGGGGACTTTGTAGGGAGAGACCTTGCACGGAATATACAAAATAAATGCAATTAGTTATCCATATGGCCAAGTTAACTTTTAGAAACTGGAGATCCCAGCCTGATTGATGAGAAACAGACAAACTGGTCTGTTTTCCTGAAATCTTTTGCCCTGCATAAATAGAAACGTAGTTGCCTCTGTACATCTAAAAGATGTAGCATGTACTATCCCTTATTTCAAAAATTAGGGAAGAAGATTGGTAAACCAATCAGTTGACTGATGTTCGATTCAGAGTCTACTTTTGGGTGGAAGGATGGATTAGTTCATAAATTAAACCGAACCAAGAGGAAACTTTGCAGTGTAGAGGGTGTAATATTCACTTCCTGAATTAATGTTATGCACTTAGTTCACTTAATACAAATCGAACTGCAAAAAGTAACTGAAAATACTTGCTATAAATAATCACACAGAAAACAGTAAGTAGTCCACAGTTGAGTTAAAAATGGAATATCCTGTATCGAAACACAGTAACAAGTGATCCTAGTTGAGTATAATGAAAATCAAAAACATTCCTTATTTATAAATAATCAGGTTGTTTGCAGCAAGGGAATAATTACAGAGGGTGGTTCTGTTAAGAGCAATAAAATAATTAATATCATTCCTTTAGCCAAGTCCCCCTTCCCCCTTAACACCACTGTAATAAGTGACTGCTACCTAAAACTGAAGCTAACAAGCTGGAGACTTATTACAATCTAAGCCCAATTCATTAACACTTTGTATAGGTTAACCAACTAATTCAGAACTGTACTAATTAAGACACTAACTAAAAGGAAATGACTGACTGATTAACAAAAACGACTAACAAAAAAAATGACTAACAAAAAGATCGACTACTACACATCTGTTGGAATAAATATTAATAAATACACATTTAACAAAGATCGCTTTAGTATCAAACATCAGGTTTGTATGTCAAAAACAAATCGTAATATGAATGAACATGTGTATAGATCTACAACTGAAAACCTAAGTAAGATAAAAAACAAAAATAATTGTAAATAGTGAGAAATGTTAAAAATAAAGCACTAAGGCCATGGGGAAGTGTGGCATCTAACTAAGAAAACAGTGAGTGTGTAAGTGCACTCAAAATTGCAACCTTTAAAATGGAAAGAGAAAAAAAAAAAGACTAGGCCCATGCACATTGTGTGCACAATCAGACTTTCACTGCCTAAAAGGGAAAAAAAAACGTAACAAAAGTGCTCAGTTTAAAATCTAAAGTAGCATTTAATGTGGAGCCATCAAAAATGATGTATACAGAAGCCACCTAAAGTATGTTCTTTATAACACTGTAAAAGAAAAGTGTTTAATATTTGTCTTTAAACATAATAGATGAAGTACTGGATTGAGGCCTAGAATGTTTCCTTGGAGTCATTTGCATGAGGAGGGAATGGAGCCAAGGAGACATATGATCAATAAACTCGGATGAGTGAGTTCTGAGAGTTTTAGATATACCAGAACAAGGATCTGAAAGTTTTGGATCTGAAGGTTGTATAGGAGAAGTGCCTGAAATAACTATCGGATCAGAGGACTTGGGATACAAACTTTGTCTCTTCGGATCCAAGGAAGTAGGATCGATCATCTTCACATTTTTTGAAGAGGCTCTTAGGTTGTAAAAGTCGATGGAGTCTTCAGAGATTTATGAGGGGACCTTTTCCTATGCTCCAACGTAGGCTTAGAATGTTTACTGGGGGGTTGCGGCCTGGAGGAGGAAGAAGGCAATAATCCCTTGAGAACCAACTTACTCCTTCCCATCTGCAACAACCCTTAAATTGAAAGCAGCATAAATAGCGCAATTTGTGTCAAGGAGTGCGGCCCCTAAACAGTAAATGTGCTCTCTGTGGGCATATGGATTTGGGATCCTGTACCCACAGGAAGTGCATTTTTTTTTAAAACCCTGTTGTCTTCTCAGATATAATTCGATGAAATTTTATTATTTTTTTTTAAAGGGCAAAACTACCAACAATCATAGAGGTATACCCTAACAAAGAGGTAGGAAGGGCAAAGTAAATTAGAGAAGAAAGGTAACAGCAATGGGACCCCAAAAAATACCTCACAAAGGTAGAAAAGACTACAGGTTCAGACTCCGAAAAACTACAGGAATAAGAAGAGGGAGGACTTAGAAAGATTTAGAAAGTTAAGTATACAAGATTTTGAAGGAAAACCACTCACAAAAACTTGAAATAGTTAATAAGATTCTCTGAGAGAGGATCCACATCTGTCCGAGATGGTAGCAAACAAGATCTGAGGTACTCTGGATGGACTCTGGCATTATGGGTAGAGGGAGGCGCTCAAGAGATGGATCCAAACGTCTGTGGAATGTGGCCAAGTCAGATCAGAGATTGGATATGGAACCCATTCGTTAAGGAATAATGAAAAGGACATCAGATACAATGTTTTAAAGCACACTTCTGGTCCTTTTATTTGGCTTAAATAGCACTACACCAACAAAGAAAATCTTCCTAAAGAAAGCCTATACAGGTGGTTCATAAAGAGAAAATTCCATTATGTGTAGCAATGTTAAAAGTAGCAGGATAGACCAAGGTTCTGTTTGCTAACTTCTGCACCCTAAAGAAAAAAGGTGCAAGTGACAACACTAATGTTAAGTAAACTTAGTGATGAGGAAATAAGTTTTAGGGTTGCCCGAGTAGTAGGTCAGATAAGAGTGCATATACATTTCAAACAGAACAGCTATGGTCATCATTTAAATCATGCAAATAGGTAGGAGGTTACTGGGTTCACTGCCTCTCCCAAATGACACTACTACTACTACTGCTGCTACTTCAGGACTGGCATTTCTTGGTCTAACAAAGGACTCCAAACCATCTGAAAACAATACATATGAACATCAAACTACTTTCCTACTTCTAGTACAGTTATCCGTGTGATGTGCAAGCATCACAATAGGTTTGCATGAGACAATCCCTGCACGGCAACATATTAAAGCAGACCACTTAGTTTAATGTTACCAGGCATAACCCTAGTGATAAGAAAACTTAGAGATGCAAATGGCAAGTATGAGGTGACCCACAGAAAATCAAATGGTGTATTACAATTAAAATTCTGTGCTGTAGGCACTTTTACACTTCCTGGTAATGCCTCACACAGCACAGTCTGTATTGTGGCAATAACATGACAACAAAGGACTGCACACCTGCAGAATCTGTAGGTTGAAACTCAAACTAAGTTTTAAAAGCAAAAGACCACTTAAAAGCTCCACTTGCTCTTTATCAAGCTTGCAGGTGCTTGCCTACGTTTATTTAACCTGCACTGAAAAGCTGCAGTAAGAGCACCTTCAATCTGTTTTAATTTTCAAAAGAAACTGGCTAGGATATAAAACATTCACCTCAATGCAGCATGTAAAACAAGCATGAGATCTGAGAATATGACAGCCAATGAAGGCTCAGTTTACTCCTTAAAGTCTCAAAGTGATTACACTGGGTAATACCACCGCAGCAAAGATGATCAAATGCACATTGCTAAGTTAAGCAGAAAGTTCTTAGGTAAGCTTTGAATCTGCAGTGAATTCAAATGCCTTCCAGAACTACCAGATCTACTTCCATTTCAATCAATTTTTACATCTATATGGAAACCTATACAAAGAAACACAGGAGCATGACAAGAAGGTGGCTATGACCGTCACCACAGAGTATGGAAATGGACAGGAAAGTCTGGAGTACCATGATTAGATAAGATGCTTTGCAATTAATACCCAGCTCTGTGGCAAAGGGGGGCCCTTGATTATGAGTTGACTA
This sequence comes from Protopterus annectens, assembly GCF_019279795.1. NCBI lineage: Eukaryota > Metazoa > Chordata > Ceratodontiformes > Protopteridae > Protopterus > Protopterus annectens. The sequence goes on along the minus strand of NC_056741.1, from coordinate 1,450,160,873 downwards.
CAGTTCGATTAGTATCTCAGATGCATTTAGGAGCTAGCCAGAGAGGATGGGAATGAACAGCCACTGCTGGCTCAGCTATCCAGGGGAATGGGTGACAACTAGCAGGGCACTAATCACCTGGTGGGGCCATGATGACTAGCAGAACACTCATCTCACCTAGACTTTGAGAGAGAGAAATTAAAGGTGACCCTCTTTCCTGGGACCAAAATACTCTGACCACTTAAGAAAGACTAGCATGATCACAGTGAAAAGTATGAATAAGCCACTACCAGATCAATAGTCTTAAGCGGTATACCTTGCAAAACAGGCAGCCAACATGATGGCTCCCTTCAAATGTACTTAAGTAATGAAACCTTCACATTAAGTAAAATACTTCGATCATCTAAGACATCTCCACAATTCAGAATACAATTCAGCAAAAATCTTTGCATGTAATGAGTGGCTAAAACATGGCATCATGGAGATACCATGCTTGGCAAGAAATGTGAAAGTCCCCGGCCATATGTACATGCTCTGCTACCCTTCTCTTCCAGAAGAGTTAATATATACCAAATGAGACATTTGTCATGCCTAATTAGTCTTTTAGATAAAATCCAAACTAACTGTAAGGCCTGGCTTAAATGGCATGAACAACAAATGCGGTACAAAAGGTAAAACCAAATCAGGTTAAATATTGCACGTAAATATACCCACTTCTGGAAAGAAACAGAAACAGAGCCATGTAACTTTAACAGACATAAAAATAAACTACTCAAGTTCTCACATAAGAAGGTTTTGCAAGACTTTAAAAACTGAAATGAAACTAACTTATTAGTTCATCACACGGCTTACTAATATTTTAAAGTCCTGCACCAAAACACGCGTTTCCCTGAGACTTCATTATGTCTATCTAAAATGCTTCCCAAAACTCTTGAAAGCACCAGTACAAAACTTTATTAACAACAGATCAAGTACTTTTGTCCAGCTAATTCACAGACTTCCTCAGAATAAAAATGTTGTGAATGTCTACAAATTAGCTGGATGAAAGCACAATCTGTTTGAATAAAGTTTTGTACTGGAGTGACCGTGCTTTCATGAGCTTTGGTGGTCATTGGCTGTAGTTTATCTAAAATGCTTAACATATATACATACCACATTTCTTCTGATAACCATTCTTGTAACATAATGCATCTTTCAACCTGATGAGAAGAACTTAATTGCACTTCGCCATTTCTGGGGATAATGTCAGTACATGCCAATGCTTCTTAATATTACTAATTGTACGGTCCCTACTGCAGTTGAACTGTGGGTGACTGGACAATAGCATTAATATTTATTTTAGTGCTCCTTCTATTACAGACACTATCATTTTCTATTTATGGGTGCACAACACTATCATGGCTGTATTGAGATCATTCATTTACTTGCTGCATTAACTTATTGGACAAATCATTTCGCTATTAAAATATAGTAATTCATTACAAATTCGCAAAACTGTAAAACTGAGATTTCCCTGCACTGCTGAAAAATGTTTGGGATGCATGCTTAACTACTATACAAACATAGAGAACTGCTTTGTGCTTGAACTGTATGCACTTTAAAAATGTTAAACAGTGCCATAAACTCGCCTACTGAACATCATTCTTCACAAACCACTGCAGGCTACAACACTGCTAGTGTTACTTAGCTTCATGCTTTGTCTGCTACATTTTACAAAAGTAACTAAAAGATTAAAATAAAAATTGTGGAGTATTTTCTAACATAAGAAAATTAACTGAACTAATGCTATCTATAAACATTCTGGACAAAGGCAGTCAAGACACACCTTCAGCTTTCAAGGTCCTAAATATTATACAGAAATACTTTTTTTTTTTTACCTTGATATTATATGCCTTTATAAATTGGGAACAAATCAGATTAAGTTGTCACAAAGGCATGACAAATAATTGCACCACAAACCTTTCACCTGTCCAGATTTTTGTCTCGTATTTTTGGACGGTTACTCAAAATGTTTGTTTACTGGCAAATGATTTGCAAATCATTGAGGAAAGAAGTCAGAAAACAATGACAGGCATTTGCTTTTCATATCTCATACCCTTTAGAAAATTCATGCTAATGCAAAACCTGTTATTTTATCAACTTTAAAAGTGATATTTAAAAACTGTCCCTATTTTTGAGTCCCCACCCAATTATTCATGGTACTGTCAGGACTTCTTGCTCCAAGAGTTTGACAGATACGGTATACAGGATAAGTGTTTAGATCTCTACTTTTCTGGAAGTTCCTTGTCGGGAACATATTTCATGGAAAAAGCATCATTTAAAGGAGGGAGGCAGACGAGTTGGAAAGTACAGTTGCGTACACGTACCATAAATGTAGATGTTCGGGTGTATTCACTGTTACAGTCATCACATTTGGGTTATCTGCTTGCAGTAGCCCTCAGTCGGCCTGATTAACAAAGTCTTCAGTCCTGTGTCGGTTGATGTCTCTTCTTCCGTGATGTCAGGTCATCAGGGGTATAAAACATGCAGCCGACGCCATTACATCAGTTTTTCTTGCCCCAGATGTCAAGTGTACCCCTAATGGGAAGCAATTAAATCTATAAATATATAAGGTTATATCTCCAACAAAAAAGAAAATACACCAAAAAGCTTTTAAGCATAGTAAAGGAAAGTAGAGGTATAGCCAAAAGTAGTAAGGGGGCTGGAGGGACAGTAACCAGGACTGCAACAATGAATACACTCGAACATCTACATTTATGTAAGTGTACATAACTATACTATGTTCTTGTGTTTCACTGTTGCAGTCATCACATTTGGGTAGATTCCCAAAGCTAAGGATGGGAGGAGGAATTTAGATAGCATTAGGACCAGCAATAAGGCTCTGTAAGACTACAGTGGCAAAGCCAGCTCTGGATTTAGAGAAAATTGGCAGATGGTAATGCTTGGTGAAAGTATGTACAGAAAGTACAGTTGTGTACACTTGCCATAAATGTAGATGTTAGAGTGTATTCTCTGTTGCAGTCATACATTTGGGTAATCTGCTGGCAGGTTGCCCTCAGTCCGCCTGATTAACAAAGTCTTGGGTCCTGCGTCGGTTGCTGTCCCTTCTTCAATGATGTCAGGTCGTCGGGGGTATAAAACATGCAGCCAACGACATTACATCAGTTTTTCTTGCCCCAGATGTCAGAGGTTCCCCTCAAATGGAGAGCAAAGAAAAACACAAAAAATATACCTCCAATCCCAAAAGCAAATACACCAAAAGGGCTTATAAGCATAGTGAAAAAGTATAAGAAAAATAGGAAGCTGGAGGGAGGGTAACCAGGACTGCAACAGTGAATACACTCAAACATCTATATTTATGGTAAGTGTACACAACTATACTATGTGCTTCGTGTTTCACTGTTGCAGTCATTACATTTGGGTAGATTCCCAAAGCCATGGTAGGGTGGAGGAAATTATACAGCATTAGGACCAGCTACAAGGCCCTGCAGGACAGCAGTAGCAAAGCAAGCTCTGGATTTAGAGAAGAAAGGTAAATGGTAATGTTTGGTGAAAGTATGAACTGAGCTCCAGGTAGCAGCTTCTAGAATGTCTCTGGTAGGAACACCTCTGAAAAAGGCTGTAGAAGTAGATGCAGCCCTGGTGGAATGAGATCTGATCCCCTGGGGGATAGTTTTACCATGGTGCATATAGCAGAAACGAATACAATGGCTTATCCATTTGGAAATAATCTGCTTTGAAATAGCCTTTCCCTCTGCCCCTGCAGCAAATGCCACCAGTAGTTGTTCAGATTTTCTTTGAGATTTTGTCCTGTTTAAGTAAAATCAAAGTTGTCTGTGTACATCCAATGAATGCAGAATCCGTTCCCCCTTGTTCTGTGGATTGGGAAAGAAAGTTGGCAAATGAATGGTCTGATTAAGAGCCACACTGGACACCACCTTAGGCATGAAGGATGCATTGGTCCTGAGAGACACCCTGTCCGCATGAAAAATGATAAAAGGCTCCACTGCCATAAGAGCCTGTAATTCGGAAATCCTTCTAGCTGAAGTGACTGCTAAAAGGAAAGCTGTTTTCCAGGATAAAAATTTTAAGTCTGCAGTAGCAGCTGGCTCGAAAGGAGGGAGGGTGAGTTTTTCCAATACAAAATTGAGGTCCCAGGCAGGGGATGGAGCTCTCCTGGGTGGTCTTAAGTTTTTGGCCCCCCTGAGATACTGCTTTAGCAGAGGATGGGAGAAGAGGGGAGATTCTGTGTTGTAATGAGGTGAAATAGCTGAGGCATGGATTTTTATAGAAGAAAAGGACAGGCCCTTGTGAAGCATCTCAGTTAAGTATTGTAAAATCTGAGGAATATTGGGCACTGCTGTGCTTATCCCCTTGTGATAGATTCCAGGCACAGAATAGTTTCCATTTGTCAGCATACGATTTTCTAGTACTAGACCTTCTTGCCTCCAAAATGACATCCAACACAGGTTTGTTGAGGGATGCAAAGGGTGAATTTAGGTGATTAGCCACACTGCAAAATTCAAAGTTTGGAGCTGAGTGTGCAGAATTTGGTTGTTCTGCTGTGACAGTAAGTAAGGTGTCTGAGGCAGGTGGAAGGTGTGACACACTGCGCAGGAGTGGGTACCAGTGTTGCCGGGGCCAGTCTGGAGCAATCAAAATCATTTTTGGTTTGTCCTGTTTGACTTTTAGTACAACTTTGGAGAGCAGAGGCAGAGGGGGAGAGGTATAGAGTGATAGGTTTTTCCAGATGAAGGATAGAGCATCCATTTTCCAGGCTTTTTTGTGATGGGTTCTTGTGCAGAATTTGTCCAACTGATAGTTCTGGGGTGAGGCAAAAAGATCTATGTCTGGGCTCCCCCATTTGCGTGTCAACATGTTGAAAATCCGTGGTTCCAGTTTCCATTCGTGTGGGTCCATGAGATTTCTGCTTAGTTCGTCTGCCAGAGTATTCAGCTTTCCTGGCAGGAATTGAGCATGTAGCTGTATTTGATAGGTCAAGGCCATGTTCCACAATACCATGACTAGTCTGCAAAGGGGATAGGAGTGTGTACCCCCCTGCTTGTTTATGTACCACATAACTGTGGTGTTGTCTGTCTATCATTAATTGTCCTGGATGAAGGTAGTCCTTGAAGGCTGTCAGTGCATTCTGTACAGCTAGCATTTCTTTTTGATTGATATGAAGGTGCATTTGATTTGGGCTCCATTTGCCCTGAATGCACTTCCCTGCCAGATAATCCCCCCAAGCATATTCTAATGCGTCTGTAGTTAGGGTTTGGGTGGCAGAGGGTGGCGTGTATGGTAGTCTCTTGTTTTGGTGGCAGGCTTCTGCACACCATAGGAATTCTAGTTGCAGACAAGGTACGATAGGAATCATTGTTTCCAGGCTGTGACAATGTTGACTCCATAAACTTTTTAAGTACCACTGAAATTTCCTCATATGCAGTCTTGCATATGGAATTAGAAGAATGCAGGAGGCCATGAACCCCAAGGCTTGCAGAATTAGTCTTGCAGATAGTAGGGTTTTTGTGGCCACCTGTTTGAAGTAAGTTACCAAATGAATTTGCTTTTCTGGCGTAAGGTTGTTGTTGTACTCAAGCTTGCACCCAGGAATGTAATTTTTTGAGGGTACCAGTTGTGATTTATTTTTGTTTATAGTGTACCCTAGACAAGTTAGAACCCTTTTTACAAATGCCAGATGTTTTAGAAGAATGTCCCTGTTTTCTGCTTGAATTAGACAATCGTCCAGGTATGGATATATTTGAATATTTCTTTGCCTGCAAAATGCAATTACTGGAGCCAGCCACTTTGTGAAGACCCTGGCCGCAGTAGATAAGCCAAAGGGCAGTGCAGAGAACTGGTAATGCAAGTAGCTTGCTTTGAAGCGGAGGTATCTTCTGCAAGATTCCCTGATTGGGATATGCAGGTAAGCCTCTTTAAGTCTAAAGTGACCAACTAGGCATCTTTGCCTAGCATAGGAAGTAACTGTTGAAGAGTCAGCATCTTGAATTTTGGAATGTCCAGAAATGTGCTTAGAGTAGAGAAGTCCAGAATTGGATGACATGATTTGTCTTTTCTGGGTACCAGGAAAAGTCTTGAATAGAAACCTTCTCCTTTATCCTCTTCTGGTACTGGTTGAATAGCCCCCATGTTTATGAGGGACGGTACTTGTTTCTGGGCCTCTGCCCACTGATTTGGGGGCAGATCTGGCCATCTGTTTGGGATTGGCAACGTGTGGAAATGAAATCTGTATCCCTGGGATACTATATTTAAAACCCATTTGTCCTGGGTTATAAGTTGCCAGTTTCTTGCATGAAGTGCCAGTTTTCCCCCTAAAGGGGCGACTAAAAGGTAAGTGCTTGGTAAGTGTAGAGGGAAGTCATTGAGACTGCTTACCACAGGGAGGTGTCTTGTTGTTTCCAGATTTGGAGGAGGAGGCACCCCATTGTTTTGTTCTAAAAGTTCCTTGAGACTGAAACCTGGAGCATTTGGAATGTCTGGGTTTGACTGGAGTGGCTCCCGAAGGGACTGGAAAGGACCAGTTCTTGGTAGGCCAGTGCCTACTAAATCTTGGAGGTTGCACTTGTAAGAAATCTTTCACAGTTTGCATAGATTCAGCTTTATCTTCCATCTTTTTAAAACTTCTTCAGCCTTATTACCAAAGAGACGGTCCTGTTGTAAAGTCAAGTGAATTTGTTTCTCTGGCGTGAGGAAAGTCATGCGGGAAGCTGTATTCAAGCTTTCTCCCAGGAATATCATTTGTTGATAGGGTACCAGGTGTGATTTCTTTTTGTTTATGGTGTACCCCAGACAAGTTAGCACCCTTTGTACAAAGGCTAGATGATTCAAAAGTATGTCCTGGCTTTCTGCTTGAATTAGACAATCGTCCAGGTATAGGTATATTTGAATATTTCTTTGCCTGCAAAATGTAATGACTGGAGCTAGGCACTTTGTGAATACCCTGGGTGCAGTAGATAAGCCAAAAAGCAGCGCAGAGAACTGATGGCGCTTGTAGCCAGCTTTGAAGCATAGGTATCTTCTGCAAGATTATGTAACACCACACAATGAAAGAAATAATCCAAAAAACGACTCAGCCAGTAAATCCAATAGATTTATTTTCTTAACAGACTTCTCTTCTCCAGCACCTCGGCATAAGCCTTTAACAGAGTATAACAAGAACTATTTCTCATTCCTTTTTATAATAAAAACAGTTCCAATTAAACAATTAAAAAAGCAATTAATTAAAGCAACCATTTCCAATCAAGTTCTCTATTTAACCCATTGGGGTATAAAGTATCAAACTTTAAAATAAACAATGCTTCTTTGCATTGTAATTTGTTCTTAATACATCTAAGAAATATTAAAAATGAAAAGGTGGAAAGCCCATTAGGCTTACACTTTAAAAAGTATCATAATAGTGATGGTAATAAATTAGTAGGCACAATTTTAGAAAAAGTGTATTGTGAAAAAGGCACTGTTTTTATTATAAAAAGGAATGAGAAATAGTTCTTGTTATACTCTGTTAAAGGCTTATGCCGAGGCGCTGGAGAAGAGAAGTCTTAAGAAAATAAATCTATTGGATTTACTGGCCGAGTCGTTTTTTGGATCTTCTGCAAGATTCCCTGATTGGGATGTGCAGGTATGCTTCCTTTAAATCTACTGTTGCCAACCAGGCATCTTTGCCTAGCATAGGAAGCAACTGTGAAGAGTCAGCATCTTGAATTTTGGAATCCCCAAAAAGGTGTTTAGAATAGACAGGTCCAGGATAGGACGCCATGAATTGTCTTTTCTGGGTACCAGGAAAAGTCTGGAGTAGAAACCTTGTTCCTTTTCCTCTTCTTTTGGGCCTCTGCCCACTGATTTGGGGGTAGATCTGTCCACCCGCTTGGTGTAGGTAACGTATGGAATTGAAATCTGTATCCTTGGGACACTATATTTAAAACCCATTTGTCCTGGGTAATGAGTTCCCAGTTCTTTGCATGAAGAGCAATCTTTCCCCCCAAAGGGGCGGTCAGTTGAGAAGTGTTTGGAAGTTTTAAAAATAAGTAATTGAGACAGTTTACCACAGGGGGAGTTTTATTACTCCCAGATTTGGAAGTGGAGGCCCCCCATTGCTTAGTCCTGTGCGTACCCTGGAACTGAAGCCCGAGTGCTCTGGTGGATCTGGGTTTGGACTGAGAAGGTCTGGAAGAGGAAGAAAAGGGCCAGTTCTTGGAAGACTAATGCCCACTAAACCTTGGAGGTTGTACTTGTAAGAAATCTTTAACAGTTTGCATAGATTTAGCTTTTTCCTCCATCTTTTTAAGAACTTCTTCTGCCTTGTTGCCAAACAGGCACTCCTGATTTAAGGGAGCATCCAGTAATTATGCTTTAACATGATCTGGCAAGGATTGCTCCTTAAGCCAAGCATGCCTTCTAAGTACAGACCCAGTTACAGCAGCCCTGCAAGATGCCTTTAGTGAATCAAAACCACATTTCAAAGTACGTTTTCCAACTTGTTCAGCTGAATGCAGTAAATCCTATAAATCGTTATTTTCAGCACAATCAGGAATCAACAATTTTCTGTTTAAGCAATCCAATAATATGCTGCTGATACTTTAACATATGAAACTGGCAGTTTAAGCCCCTAATGGCCAAAGTTGCAGAACTGTATACCTTCTTACCCCATCTATCCAGCGCCCTGGAGTCTCTATCAGAGGGGGTAGAATTTTTGGCAGTAGTAGCTTTAATGCTCTTGGGTCCCTGTGAAATGGTCTCAGGATCCGCAGTAGGATTTTTGAAAAGGAACTTGTGAGAGTCAGGGACCCTGTAATATCTATCAGGTTTTCTGGGAATCAGGGGTCAAGCTAGATTCCGAAAAGGCATCATCAACAATGACTAGTACAGGAGGTATGGCTAAAAACCTGCGCTGGGGCAGGAGTAAGAAATTCCTAAGCCTCTTTTTAGAATCAGAGAAATCCTGACTTTTCCAATGAATATGCTCCCTGAGGGCATGCAAGGTTTCACCAAAAGAGACATCCTCTGGGGGGGATGCAGAGGGAATAGAGTCCTCAGCATCAGAATCCTCATAGGTAAATAAGGGTAAATCCTGGTCATCACAGGAAACAGAAAAATCAGAATCCTGGTCAGAAGTATCATAAGCAAACTCAGTCCTAGGTCTCAGAAGGGGAGGGTTGGCTTCCCCTGATTAAAGTAATAAGGTCTTCAGCCATTCGTATCATTTGTTTCTTAGGCATAGAGCCCTGGCTATGTGGTCTGGGCGTCAGTTTTCTAGGCATGGTTCGAGTTTTAGGCTTTGAAGAAGAAGATGGCTTAGGTTTAATACGCAAGTCAGTAGGCATGAATACATCCTCAGAAGCCGGTGCCTGCACAGTGGCTCCAGACCCATCCAAGGTAGAGACATCCGCAGGTTCCACAGTTGAAGCATCTTGCGGCATACCGAACTCCGAATGGGTCTCAGTAGAGGCCTGCAAATCTGAAGTAGCTGGTATCAGGGGCTGCGAAAGCACCTCACTGAGTACCGGCAAACTGGTTTAGGAGAAGCGTCGTCGGCAGCTTTGGACCTCGGCAGCCTGTCTCTGCCTTTATCTTTGCGTTTTTTTGGAATGTTGGTAGTCGGATGGCTTACCGAAGACATATCGGGATAAATGAACCGAGCACCAAAATATTTAGAAGCGAAAATATACCAAAGACAAACAGTTTGTGGTTTAAATAAGGCACAAAACTGACAGCGAGGTATGTCGTGGTTAGGGCCTAGGTAAGGAATACAGTATGAATGAAAATCTTTATGAGGTATTTGCTTTCCACAAGAAATGCAATTATTTACTTTTACTGACATCGGTTTAGAACAAGAAAAAGTTTCCCCAACGGGGCACTTCGCTTTTAGTTGAAGACTTTGGTTCTGAAACTCGAAAACAAAAATTTCAGAAGTTGGCTGACCGGCACTTGCGAACGGCTTCTGCTTCGGGCACCGCGCGGCAAGAAAGACTGATGTAATGGCATCGGCTTCATGTTTTATACCCCTGATGACCTGACATCACAGAAGAGACAGCAAGTGACGTAGGACCCAAAACTTTGTTAATCAGGCCGCCTGAGGGCTACTGCAAGCAGATAACCCAAATGTGAGGACTACAACAGTGAAACACGAAGAACATCAGCCCTTTCTGTGACAGCCATCCAACATCCAATCCACAGGCACGTGGAGAGTTCATCCTCAGTCTAGCCTCTCCAGCCTCTCTCCACCTGCCCTCAAATAGCCTTTAATGTGTAAATGTAACTGCACTTGCCTGACAATGGTCAAATACATCAGCGCTCATTTGTCCCACAAAAATGGAACAGAGATTTTCCAACTTCAATTGAGGCTTCCAAAGTTTTCCTCTCATTTCATCACATTCTGTTTTCTACAATACATGCACAAAGTGATTCCTGGCTGACAAGTGGGATGACCTGAACACTACAGCCAGGGGCAAGCGATTTCCATTGTATGGCAGTGAGATTTTTTTTTCCACTTTTACTTGTTCTCCTTGGGATTTCTGGCCTCAGAAACCCAAGTTGGACCAGTGTGCTCCCTGACAGTATAAGTGGTTAAAAGGCATTTTCTGTTTTATATATATATATATATATATATATATATATATATATATATATGTATCTGTAGACACACACACACATATATGTGTATATGGGTCCACTTCTGAATCTCAAAATACAGAAATTTCAAATTTCAGTACTTCGAGACCAGAATACAGCATGGCACAAACACAAAAAACGGAAAATAATGAAAACAATATATAAAACTAAACATACAACCCTCCCCCAAAACAAAAACTACAAAACTCAACATAAATAGCAGTAACACACATTTGCAGGGGGAAGCCCCCCTGCACCCTCCATGTGGGGGGCTGCACTCCCCACATACCCAGCTACTTATATATACCAACTCAGAGGTCGCACTAAGAAAACAAAACACCTACTTCTACGCACCCTACATTCCCCATTACATACACACTTATACCTATGAGAAACACACTGCACATGTAAAACAATCACCACTTTCAACACCTACACGCACTATCACTTACCTACTCTAACCCACTCCTACATATTCCCAAAGCATTAAATAAAACCACATTCCTATCCAAAACCCTGACATACTACAAGCTTACCTGGATCTCCGAACATAACGAGACATCCAACAATCAACACCCAGAAACCACAAAACCTTAAAGAAACAACACACTAAAAAACAGACAGCACAACACCTACCGCACATTCGGTAATCAGATTTGACAATGTGCAGTTTCAAACAACTGCACTTTCAGCACTCTGGTCTCGAGATACTGAAATTCAATATTTCAGTATTTCGAGATTCAGAAGTGGACCCGTGTATATGTACATATATGTAAGTATATATGCATCTGTACAGATATGTATACGTACATGTAGACACACACACACCGGTATTTTATATCACATAAGGATCCTTTGTTAATCTCGACTGCTTATACGTTTACCTGCAGTCCCACTTGCTTGCAAGGGACCAGTCAGCAGTACCTCTTCTACAGTGCCGATCACAACACTTTAGCAACTTGCACCTAAGGCAGCTACCCCCCCCCCCCACTACTGCTTTGATTTTGCATTCACTAACAGAGATCTTCCTGTTCCTCCACATAAATTATTTCTACTATACAGTCAGACTACAACATTGCTGCATTTACTCTCAAAATACTGTGGGGTCTTTAGAAAAAGAAAGGAGCAATTTACATAGAAATAAATGTAGAATAATGATCGGGATGAGACATGAGGTTTAAGGGAAGGAAAGAATTTAGCAATTTATGTAATGCTGGAATAAATGAATGTATATGTATGTATACTGAAAACATTAGGAAATGTTAAAGGCTTGTTTTCTTTTCTATGAATGTACTTGTACTCCTGCAATTTCGTAAAATGTAATGGCAAAGAGGCTTTAAAAAATTTAAAATATACTGCCACTACTACTAATAAAACATTTGAGAATTTATCAAATGGTAGCTGAAATCTCAGAGACTAGAACGTAGAAGTGATGCAATGATTTTACTGGACCAACAGTGTTGCCGTATCCTTGTGGGTTTTTTTTTTTTTTAGTGGTCCAGCAAAACATTTCTTTTTTTTTTTAATGATACACTGAACTGTAACCTACTCCATACCAATCCATTGCTGTAAGACCAAACAATACCGGGGAAAGAATAACCTAGAACTATGAACAAATTTTACAGCAAGAGAAGACACTAAACATTATAGGTCATATCACCAAAGAAATACTAAAAGTAGATTAAAAAACAGAGTGAAACGGTTACAGAGATGTCAAAACTGAAATACAAAACAGACTATCAAGTCACAGTAATACTTTCTTCAAGAACATGAGAAAAGTGAAGGATAAAAAAAGTCAGGAATATTATATCCTTGGTTTAGAAGCAAATTTTAACAAAGAAAAGGGGGTTTGCATGCAACCGCCACCACTTAAAGAAAATGCTGCAGAAACTGCATTGAACAAGACTAATACTTGCATCCACTGGAACCAATAATACTCTAGGAGATTTCCTACACAAAATCAAAATTACAAACAGTCTTCTTTCAATATTTTTAACAAATTATTGAAAGATGGTTATGTACCAGAAATTTGACAAGCACTGTTGGGTTCCTTCTAAAAAAGGAGGAGGTACTTTTAATCCAGATAAAGTACAGTTGTGTAAAATCTTACCATAATGGTAGATGTCCTTCTCTTCCCTGTTACAGTATTCCTTACAAAAGGGATCTCCTGCGAGGGTGGCCCGATGCCCGGCCAGTATGCCAAAGCCTTTAGGTTGCTAAGAGTATGCTATACGTCACACGTTTCCTGCATACAGCATAAGGATGACATCTGGAAGTACCATCCTCAGAACTGAGAGCCCCAGTAGGAACGAGAGTCCAAGGATTTGAAAGGCAAAAAGTAAATCCAAATGGAAAAGAACCAGGGGAGGAGGGAGGGAGCGAACACTGCAACAGTGAAGAGAAGGAGCTCTACTGTTATGGTTAAGATTTTACACAACTCTACTACGTCCTTCCATTTCACAGTTACAGTATTCCTTACAACAAGGAGAGTGCAAAAGCTCAGGAGGAGGAAGGACCAGTAGAGCACTCTAGAGACCCATGAAGGATGGCCCTAGCAAAACCAGCTCTAACCCCAGGTATCACATCCAACTTAAAGTTCACAGTAAAAGTAGCTGCCTCAAGAATACAGGTAGTACCTAAACCCTTGAAAAAGCACCAGAAGAAACCACAGCCCTAGTAAAATGAGCCTTAACAGAAGGAAGGCTCTTGCCAAGAAAAGAATAACAAAAAGAAATGGCTTTAGACGTCCAAGAAGAGTTTGCTTGGAAACCACCAATCCTAATGATCTAGGATGAAAGGAAACAAAAAGCCAATCAAGACTTGCGAAAAGGTTTAGTCTTATACAAATAAAATCTGAGTTGTCTATGCGTATCAAAAGTGTGCAAAACATTCTAACTAGCAGATTGGAAAGAGGGAGAAAACGTGGACAAATGAATAGACTGATTAAGAGACAAATGTATTAAGCTTCTCTTTGTTCAAGAACATTTTTTAAGTCCCTACCTCTTAAATCAATCTGTCCCTATTCAACCACTGAAAATAAACTTTTTGTAATTAAGACATTTCAAAGTGTGCTTATACAAGGCATTTTTCACATCTTTTTTCCCTACATAATATTGATGTTCCCTTATTCTCTCAAACAACTTTCTGGTGGTCATTCCAATATAAAAGGCTGGACAGCCTGAACATAAACAAACATAAACCACCCCTTCATTAAACTATATCTTTCGTTTAAGGTGATAGTATATGAAGGATTTGACAACATAATAAAATTTCCCTTATGAATAAAATGACATACATTACACTGTCCACACAAACATTCCAGGGGATTTACTAAGGGAAACATGCTTGATTAACACACCTTTACTACTACTATTTTGTAATGAATTCTTTAAGTTGTAAAAGTTCTTGTATACAAACTTTGGCTCATCCCCCACTATGTTAACTCTCTATTTCCTTGCAAGATTTTCCAATTGCCCTTAATGGCTGAACAAATATTGTTACTATCTACCATCATATCAAGGGCAAAAATCATCCTATCTTCCCCATTTTCCCTATTGTTAGACTCTCTATTACAACAAAAGGGAATCTCAAAATAGGTGGGAACAGAGTGTCTTTCATTTTCTAGTTGTTTCAAGAGAACTTCCTTGTATCCCCTACTTTTAAATAAACTGGTGATAAAATCAATTTCTTCCTCCACTTGATAATCATCTGTAGTCAAACGACTAACCCTAATGTGCTGTCCCCTGGGTAAATTCCTTTTCATGAAAACTGGACAGTAACTGCTGTAATGTAAATAGGTATTAGTGAATGTGTTCTTCCTATAAATGCTACTTTCAAAATAAGTTTTACCATCCACTCCAGGGTGATATCAAGAAAACTGACCGTTACCAACATCCCCCATGGTAAACTTTAAAAAATCTGATTTTTTCATTCATCTCAATCAAAAGACTCTTACAATCAGCTTTAATACAGTCAATAACAAAAAATAAATAGTCAACAAAATGCTTATAAAAACACACACTAAATTGCTGTTTAATATTGTCTAACACACTATATTCCCACCAACCTAATACAATATTAGCAAAAGAAGGGGCTGCTGAGGAACCCATTGCAACCCCCTTCTTTGTTTATAAAAAGTATCATTAAAAATAAAATTGTTGCCCAATAATACTTCCATCAAATTGCAATAAAAATTCACTTGAGTGGGAATACCCAAAAAACGTAGTAAGAAACATTCTGACAAACTATTCCTTCTGCATGAGGAATTGCGGTAAATAATGAACAAATGTCTATGGTACACACATTAACTTCAGCTTGTATTCGTACTGAACATTACATTCTCGGAATTTATTTAAAAAGTCCCAAGAATCTTTAATATGTGCATCCATTTTGATCACTAATGGATTAAAAGTACTGCCTAACAAAGAAACTCCTGTAATATTACTTGGTGCTGATACACTTGGCCGAAAGGGGGGATCCTTAACACTTTTGTGTAGTTTCGGGATACCAAACAAAACCCCAACTCTGGGGTTTTCAATATTACAAAAGTTGAAAATTTGTTCATTAATGCTGCCTTCTAAAAAGCACGCACACATTTATGACACTTAATACTTTCCCGATCAACTTTTGTATATTCAACTTCATTCTTAAGCATTACTTCCATTTTTTCAATGCACTGCTTTTGATCCATTAAAACTAACCCCCCCCCCCCTTATTGGCCTTCATAATTCTCAGTTTCTTGTTTTCAATAATTTCTTTTAATGCTAATTTTTTTCCTATAGATAAATTGAAACATTTGTTCCAAGTTTTATTTCTCTTTAATAAATTGGTAGCAGACAAACCCCCAGGGCTCAATGATGCAGTGAATATTAAATATTTTTAAAGAAGAGGAGGGTGTATGTCAACAAGATTATTAACGAGAGGTTTAATGCTTTTATTGATTGTTTTATAAATTCAAGTAACATGTTGGTATTTAAATATGGTGGCATTATTGTGCGTTTGTAATCTGATGAAGAAAGTGGCTAATAAACAGTTTGGATGATATTTCTGTGGTGAAGTTTCCTTGCTGGTCATTCTACTAGGTTTTGTGTTTTTTAGTGTTCTGGATTTCCTCATGGTTGTTTTTTGTTTTCACTGATTAAGAGACAACTCCATTCACCACTTGGGGCATAAAATGATTAGTACAAAGGGACACCTTGTCCTTATAGAAAACTATAAAAGGAGGAACAGCCATAAGGGCTTGAAGCTCAGACACCCATCTGGCAGAAAAGTAAGGGTCAACAGAAAAGCCTAAGAACACTGCTGCAAGGAAGCTGAAGCCACAGGCTCAAAAGGAGCCTGGGTCAATTTCTCCAAAACAAAATTAAGGTCTCAGGAAGAAGGGACAGGCTTCCTTGGAGGTCCAATATGAAGGATGCCTTTAAGAAACTGGTTAGCCTCAAATACAGAGGCTAAAATGGGTGCTAAAGGCAGACGAGCAGCAATAGCTGACAAGTGGGCCTTAACAGAAGAATATGCCAATCCAGCATTAAGCAGTTCACACACATCAGAGAGAACCAAAGGAGCATCCACAGAAAATGGATCCGGGTTACGAGAAAAACATCAAACAGAAAACCTCTCCCATTTAGACAAGAAGAATTTCCATGTAGTGGGTTTCCTGGCCTCCTGCAGGACCCAAAGCACATCCTCAGGAAAAAAGGTGTCTATATGGAATCAAAATCCTAGCACCCACAGTGTCAGTGGAATAGTGGACAGGTGGGGTGGTAGAAAAAACTCGTCTTTTATGAGTTGGTCTACCCTGCGAGGTAAGTTCTGGTGACTGTCCTTGGCCAAATACAGAACAGGGAACCAATGGTGTCTGGGCTAAAAGGCAGTCACCAGCAAGATTTTGGGAGCATCCTGCTTTATCTTGAACATGACTTTTGGAATGAGAGGAAGGGGAGGGAAGGCATAAAGAAACATCTCTTTCCAAGAAAAACAGAGGGCATCCACCTTTCAGACCAGAGGACATGGGTCTCCCGCACAAAAAAGAGGAAGCGGACTGTTCAGAGGGGAGCCAAATAGAGCTACTTGAGGAGTACCCCACTGGAGGACAATGCCCAGAAACACATCCCTGTGAAGCATCCACTCATGGGATTGTGATATGGACCTGCTCAAGGAGTCTGCCACAATAGTCTGACCTGATGGAATGTAAAATGCCTGAAGCAGCACTTGATATTAGACAGCCATCTCCCACACTAAGTGCTAACCTGCAAAAGAGATAAGATCTTGTCCCACCATGCTTGCTGAAATACCACATTACTGTGGTATTGTCTGCAAGTACCTCGAGGGGCCCTGGAGAAGAGAATAAAATGCTTGAAGATCCATAAAAAATTTGTCTCGGATATTGATGTGGTCTTTCTTTTGCTGACGTGACCAGAGGCCCTACACTTTTAGAGAACCAAAAGAAGCCCCCCATCCTACGTCTGAAGCATCTGTGAACAGCTCCTGAGCGGGGAGTGGAAGTTGAAAAGGAAGCCCTGGATCATGTGACAACTGCCAAATCAACCACTGAAATTTCAGCTTGAGGCAAAGAAGAAGAGGGGCTAAGAAATCTAAAGGATGAGAGTGCTGAAGCCAAATTGACTTTAGAAATCACTGAAGCTTTCTCATGTGGAGTTTGGCCAAAGGAAACATAGGAAAGGTGGAGGCCATGAAAACTCAGAGCTCTCAGAAATTACCTGGTTGTAACTGAGGCTAGAGGTAGAAGGGGAATGAAAGAAGGCAATGAGAGTTAAGGCCTTGGGAGGAGGCAGGGATGCTAGCATAGGAACAGTCTGGATCCTTCATCCTAGAAACGTATGATCCTGTGAAGGAATCAGGAAGGACTTTTGAAAATTTATAGTGAACTCCAGGGTTTGCAGGAGAAAAATGGCAAAGTGAAGATGCCACAGTAGAATCTCTGGAGAGGAGGCCTGGAAAAGAAGGTTGTCTAGGTAGGGAAACACCCGAAACCCACTTAACCTGCAAAAACCAATCACAAGAGCGAAGCATTTGGTGAATACCCTTGGATAAACCAGAGAGACCAAAGGGCAAAGCAGAGAACTGAAAATGCCAGGAAATAGAGAAATGTAAAACTTCCTGAAAGGGGGATGAACAGGGATATGAAGGTAAGCATCCTTGAGGTCCAGAGAAATTGGAAAAGCCTGAGGAAGTAGCAGAGGAAACAGTCTGAATGGATATCTGAAAGGAAGGTGCCTTCAGAAAGGTGTTTATGTGACAGAGATCTAGAATGGGTCTCCAAGTGCCCACTTTCCTGGGGAGCATTCTGGAATAAAACCCCTTCCCCCTTAGAGAAATCGGAACTTCCTGAATAGTTCCCCAAGTCAAGAGACCCTGAAGCACCTCTCGAAAAAAGGCTAATTGTTCCTGAGGTGGCTGAGGAATGCCTATGAAAGGGGGAAGACATTTCCAGACCATGTAGTGCCCTTGGTGAATGATGGAGAAAAAAGAAAAAAAAAACAGGAATCATGAGTAATCTTTAACCAAATAGGAAGGGACAGACAAATATTAAGAGAAAGGGGAAGGTGGATGAGAAGAACAGGGTAGTCAGACAGCACCTGATTTGTCAGGAAAAGGAGATTTCTGAGCTAAAGGAGTCTGGATAGAAAGACCTGCTTATTAGCATAATTCTTTTGTAATTTAGGTACAGGATAAACAATTTTGCGTTTTAGATCTTGTACAGCCTTACCTTTTCCTGTTTGGATTTAAAACAATTCTGCAGCAACACCAAACAAATGCTTGTCATCCAGAAGAGCATCCATCAACTTAGCCTTAATATCATGAGGCAAAGGTTGAAGCCAAAGCCAACAATATCTCCTCAGAACAAAACCAAAAACAGCAGTCCTAGAAGAAGCATCTGCTGCATCAGAAAGTACAGTTGTGTACCTACCATAAATGTAGATGTTCGAGTGTATTCACTGTTGCAGTCATTGCTTTTGGGTTATCCTGCTGGCTGGCAGGCAAACCTCAGTCGGCCAGAATTCCAAAGTCTAGGTCCGGCGGCGGCTGCTGTCACCTCTTCCCTGACGTCAGTGCGCTAGGGGTATAAAAGATGCAGCCGACGCCATTTTCTTCAGTTTTTCTTGCCCCAGATGTCAGGTGCCCCCAAATAGTAGGCTGAAAAATATGCCTATAAAAATGCATGCACAAAAACAACATTTCCTTCATCTACAAGCAAATACACCAAAAAGGTTGCATAGGATAGAGAAGTGTAGATAAGCCCCAGCAAAGACAAGGGGGATGGAGGGAGGGTAACCTGGACTGCAACAGTGAATACACTCGAACATCTACATTTATGGCAGGTACACAACTGTACTATGTTCATCGTGTTTCTCTGTTGCAGTCATTACTCCTGGGTAGAATCCCAAAGCTGAGGTAGGGTGGCTGGGCTAAATAGGATTAGGAGAGGCTATGAGGCCCTGCAGAACTGCAGCGGCAAAGCCTGCTCTGGACTTAGAGTAAAGAGGTAAGTGGTAGTGCTTTGTGAAGGTGTGCACTGAGCTCCAAGTTGCAGCTTCTAAGATATCTTTGGTTGGTACTCCTCTGAGGAAGGCTGCTGAAGTGGCTGCTGCTCTGGTGGAATGAGGCCTAATGCCCTTAGGCACTGATTTTCCATGTTGGAAATAGCAGAAACGGTTGCAATGGCCTATCCATTTTGAAATAGTCTGTTTTGAGATAGCCTTTCCTTGTGATCCTGCAGCATAAGACACAAAGTTGCTCAGTCTTTCTGAAAGCTTTAGTTCTGTCCAAGTAGAAGCATAGCTGCCTGTGGTATGTCCAAAGAATGGAGAAATTTCTCACCCTTGTTCTGTGGGTTTGGATAAAAGGTAGGCAACTGAATGGTTTGGTTGAAGGCCACACTGGACACCACCTTAGGCATAAATGTAGGGTTTGTCCTCAGAGAAACCCTGTCTGGATGAAAGATGATGAAAGGTTCCCCAGCCATAAGTGCCTGTAACTCCGAGACTCGCCTTGCAGAGGTTATATCTAGGAGCAGAGCTGTGTTCCAGGATAAGAATTTTATATCTGCTGTTGATGCTGGCTCGAAAGGAGGCAGTGTGAGTTTTTCCAAAACATAATTGAGGTTCCAGGCCGGAATTGGTGCTCTCCTTGGAGGCCTAATGTTTTTGGCCCCTCTGAGGTACTGCCTTATTAAAGGATGTGAAAAAATAGGTGGTTCCGTATTGTAATGGGCTGAAATGGCAGAGGCGTGAATCTTAATTGAGGAGAAAGAAAGGCCTTTGTTCAGCATCTCAGTTAGGTATTGTAACATCTGAAGGATATTTGGTACACATGTGTCAATGCCTTGTTCCTGGTTCCAAGCACAGAATCTCTTCCATTTTTATGCATAAGATTTTCTGGTACTGGGCCTCCTGGCCTCCAAGATGACATCCATAACAGCTTTTGAAAGAGGACTGTTCAGAATGGCTACATTATCCACCATGCTGCCAGAATTAAGGTCCTGAGTTGGCTGTGCAGGATCTGATTGTTTTGTTGGGTTAGCAAGTGAGAAGTTTGAGGTAAAATCCATCCTGGACCTTGAGACAAGCTCTTTAGGATTGGGTACCAGTGCTGGCGTGGCCAGTCTGGTGCAATCAGAATCATTTTTGGCCTCTCTTGTCTGACCTTTAGGAGTACTCTGGGAAGGAGAGGCAGTGGGGGAAAAGCATATACTGTTACATTTTTCCAGCTGAATGATAGGGCGTCCACTTTCCATGCTTGCTTGTGATAAATCCTTGTGCAAAATCTCAGCAATTGGCAGCTGTGAGGAGAGGCAAATAGATCTATGTCTGGGCATCCCCATTTCCTTATTATCATGCTGAAGACTTGTGGATCCAGTTTCCATTCGTGGGGATCCATGAGGTTTCTGCTTAGTTCGTCTGCCAGAGTATTTGTTTTTCCTGGCAGGAATTGTGCTTGCAGGTGAACTTAAAGAGCCAATGCTGTGTCCCATAAGGTCACTGCTTGTCTACAGAGGGGGTAACTCCCTGTTTATGTACCACATGACTGTAGTGTGGTCAGTCTATCAGTAACTTTCCTGGATGAAGCAGGTCCTTGAAAGCTGTCAGGGCATTTTGAACAGCTAGCATCTCTTTTTGATTGATGTGAAGATGCATCTGGTTTGCAGGCCATGTGACCTGAATACATTTTCCTGCCATATGGGCCCCCCAATCATAATATGATGCATCCATTGCCAGTGTCTGCCTGGCTGTGGGAAAACTGAATGGCAGACCCTTGTTGTGGTGACAGGCTTCTGCCCACCATCGAAACTCCTGTTGTAGGCAGGGAATGAGTGCAATTACTGTCTCCAGGCTGTGGCAATGCTGAGTCCAAACACTTTTTAGATACCACTTTAGTTTCCTCATATGCAGCCTGGCATATGGAATTAGTAGAATGCAGGATGCCATGAAACCCAAGGCCTGCAGGAATTTCCTTGAAGATAAGTGGGTTTTTGTTGCCAATTTCTTGAAATAAGTAATCAGTTGCTTTTGTTTGTCTGATGTGAGATAAGCCATCTGGGCAGTTGTATTTAAGCTTGCACCCAGGAATATCTCTTGAGAGGGCACTAGTTTTGATTTCTTTTCGTTTATTGTGTACCCTAGGCCAATTAGTAATCTTTTTACAAATGCCAGATGCTTTAGAAGAGTGACTTTGTTCTCTGCTCGAATTAGGCAGTCGTCCAAGTAGGGTTATATTTGAATTCCTTTTTGTCTGCAAAATGAAATTACTGGTGCCAGGCATTTTGTGAAGACCCTGGGCGCAGTAGATAAGCCAAAGGGCAGTGCAGAGAATTGGTAATGCATTGAGCCAGCTATGAATCTGAGGTATCTTCTGCAAGATTGTCTGATTGGGACATGCAGGTATGCCTCTTAGGTCCAAAGTTACGAGCCAAGCCTTTTTGCCCAGCATGGGCAGTAGCTGCTGTAGAGTCAACATCTTGAATTTTGGAACTTCCAGAAACGTATTTAGTATAGACAGGTCCAGTACTGGTCTCCAGGTTTTGTCCTTTCCGGGTACTAGGAATAGTCTGGAGTAAAATCCTTGCCCCTGCTCTTGTTGTGGTACTTGCTGAATGGCCCTCATGTCCATGAGGGCTGTAATTTGTTTTTGTGCCTCTGCCCGTTGATTGTGTGGCAGGTTTGGCATACCTTTTGACCTTGTTAGAGTGTGAAAATAGAACCTGTAGCCTTGGGACACTATGTTCTGGACCCATTTGTCTTGGGTAACCATTTGCCAATTTGATGAAAAAAGTGCTAGTTTTCCCCCTAAGGGGGCTGCCAAAAGAAAAGTGCTTGGATCTGGTAGAGGAAAAGTCATTGGGACTGTTTCCTGTAAGGTTGTGATTTGTCTTCTCGGCTTTTGGAGGCAGGAGCACCCCATTGTTTAAGCCTTATGAGCCTTGGGGCTGAGATCTGCCTGTGGGACGCCTGTATCTGCCTCTTTGAGGTCTGTCTGACACTGGAAAGGACCAATTTTTAGAAGGCCAGTTTCTGCTAAACCTGGGTGGCTGTACCTGTAAGAAATCCTTGACTGTCTGCATGAATTTAGCTTTATCCTCCATTTTTTTCAACACCTCTTCTGCTTTAGTACCAAAGTATCATGTTGTAATGGTGCATCTAATAATTTTGCTTTAACATGATCAGGCAGATTCTGTTCCTTTAACCAAGCATGCCTTCTAATAACAGAACCTGTAACAGCGGCCCTGCAAGAGGCCTCTAGTGAATCCTAACCACATTGCAAACTATGCTTTCCCACTTGTTCAGCTGCATGCAATAAATCCTGCAATTCCTTGTTCTCTGAACATTCAGCATTTGTCAACCATTTCTGTTTAAGCAGAGACATTAAATATGTCTGATATTTAAGCATATGAAACTGACAATTTAAAGCCCTCGCAGCCAGGGTAGCAGAAGTGTAGACTCCCCCCCCCCATCTGTCTAGAGCCCTAGAATCCCTATCAGAGGGGACAGGGTCTTTTGCAGTGGAAGCTTTGACCCCTTTGGGACCCTGAGATATAGTTTCTGGGTCATCAGCGGGGTTTTTGTATAGGAATTTATGAGAATCCGGGACACTGCAGCATCTGTCTGGCTTAGCAGGGGGTAAAGAGTCAGGGGACAGTCCGGACTCTGAAAAAACATCATCTACAATGTCTAGAACAGGTGGAATAGCAAGGGGTCTGTGCTGAGGAAGTAGCAGAAAGTCACTGAGCCTTTTCTTAGATTCAGAGTAATCTTGGCTCTCCCAGTGGAAATGCTCCCTCATAGTATGCAGTCTCCCCAAAAGAATAATCCCCAGGAGGAGAGGCTGAAAGAATGGATTCTTCAGCATCAGAATCTTCATAGGGAAGCATGGAGTAATCCTGTTCAGAAGAGGAATCAGAGGAAATAGAAACCTGATCAGAAGAATCATACTGTGTCTCTTGCATAGGCCTCTATCAGGAGGGGGATGGGAGCCCCTGATCAAAGTAATTAGGTCTTCGGCCATTTTCAGCATCTGTTTTTTAGGCATGAAGGTTTGAGTAGGAGAATGCTGTACTTGTTTCTTTGTCTTTAGAGCTGCTTTAGTCTTTGAAGCTGAGGATGGCCTAATATATAGTTGTGTAGGTCTAAAGACACCCTCAGAAGCAGATGCCTGCTCAGCGGCTCCGGACCCATCTGAGGGAATGATATCCGAGTATCCAGAGGCCCAGTCGGCTCCACGTGGGAGTCGGTAGCGGCCTGTGGCTCTGAGGTAGCGGGCGCCAGGGGCTGCGAAAGCACCTCACTGAACTGGCGACTGGCCTAGAAGAGGCCTTGTCGTCAGTTTTGGAACTCGGATGCCTATCCTTTTCCTTGTCCTTGAGTTTTTTTGTAAACTCCAGTTGTCGGCTGGTCCGACGGCATAATATAATTGAATCTACGGCCAAAGTAATGAAAAGCAAAATCAGACCAACTCTTCATAGTACGTTTGTTAAATCTAGCACAAAACCGACAGCTAGCTATGAGTGAAAATCCTTATGAGGTATTTGCTTCCCACAAGAAATACAAATGTTAACTTTTTCTGAAATCGGTCTGGAGCAAGAAAAAAGTTTCCCCAACGGGGTACTTCGCTTTAATGAAGACTTCAGTTCTGAAATTCGAAAAGAGTCGGCCGACCGGCACTTGCAAACTGCTTTTGCTTCAGGCACCGCGCGGCAAGAAAGACTGAAGAAAATGGCGTCAGCTGCATCTTTCATACCCCTGGCGCACTGATGTCAGGAAAGAGGTGACAGCAACCGACGCCGGACCTAGACTTTGCAATTCTGGCCAACTGAGGGTCGCCTGCCAGCAGGATAACCCAAGAGTAATGACTGCAACAGTGAAACACTCTGAACATCTGCATTTAACAGAATGGTGAACTATCTGAGAAGTAGTCCTTAACAAGGAGAGAGCAGAAGTCTTACCCCTCAGTCAAGAAGGTCAAAAATAATTTGACAGGCCTGAGATAAGAGCCAAAATATATCTTGTCATATGGCTCTGATAACTGACAGCCCTAAAAGCAAGAACAGCCGAGGTATAAACCTTCTTGCCCAGCCTTTACGGAGTTCTGCTGTCTTTATCAGAAGGAAGCAACTTTGTAGAAGGCAGCAACTTTGATGGCTTGTCAGATGCCACAGACACCACAGAAGGGTCAGCAGAGGGGCACCTTATTAAACCTATCAGTTTTTTTGGAAGCAGGAGGCTGAGAATCAGTAGAAAAGGCATAGCAGCCAGAAAAGGAGGAACAGCAGAAGGTCTAGGAGAGTCCATTTGCAGAAGCACTTAATACCATTTTGAACATCAGACACCTGAGCACAATTCCATTTGAAAAATGTCATCGTTCTGGAAACTGTCCCCCCAAAAGAAATCTCCTCAAAAGGAGAGTCAGGACTAGTGGACTCCTCTATCTCTGAACCATGGCCTAAGGCAGAAGAAATCACAGAATAGGCAAGGGATTCTTCATCCTCTTCCTCCTCAGAGGAATCCTGTTCCCTAGGCCTCTTAAGAAGTATAAGACCAAGGGGGAGCTGGAACAGAAACTCCTTGAGCAGGCTTCAAAACCATAAGGGCATTAAACAAACCTTTGGTGGAATTCTGCCATTCACTTTGAGGTTTCTTAGGAGCAGGAGAAACATGTTTCGTTTTTTTGTTGTCAGTCTCCTAAAACTTAAAAGGCTCAGACCCTGTACAGCACTCTAATAGTTGGCACCTCCTCCCTAACCAAAATCTGAGCAACACCCCTAGGTCCTTCTGTAATAATCAGCTGTGGTTCCCCTGAACTTCCGAAGTGGACATCTGCAAGGGCTCCAGGGCCAAGAGTGAAGCAGGATCCATGCTGGCCTCTGAAGGGGTCACAGCACAGGAATCCAACAAAGGAGATGGGTGGTATTTAGGGTTTCACTAGCCTCAACACAGATGTCCAGTGGAGGCAGCACAGGCAAAGAATCAGACCTAGCTTTCTTGGCCTTCTTCACAAACTGCCAACCCTAAGAGCGGGAAGTTTCTTTAACTGCGTCTTTTACCAAAAGCTTAAGATGTTGTTTCTTTTTAATATATGGTCAAATAGGAAAGCCGACTACACAGTGCCTTTGGGATGAAAGCCTGACAAATCTAACAGGACATATGGTCATGGGAAGCACTTAGACAAAATAAGCACTGCTCGTGACAGTCTTTATGGGGAATTAGAATGACGATCGAAGATGGCAATCAGACTGGCGGCAAAGAAGTTCTGATAATGGTACTTCCGGATGCCACCTTTATGCCCTACGGTGTATGTGGGGAGCATCTATGTGATGTACAGCATATCCTTAGCAACCTAAAGGCTTTGGTATACAGGCCGGACGTCAGGCTGCCCTTGGCAGGGGATCCCTATTGTAAGGAATACTGCAACAGTGGATTGGAAGAACAATTACCAATGTCATCTATAGTTTTTGTAAAGTAGTAGTGTGATTATGTAATTAGGTACCTATCTCTTCCTCCTATATCAAAACCTACACAGGCTTACTAAGTCCTGCTTTCTAAGACTGCCAGCAATCTCTGAAGAAATATCTGCTGCCACATATGTCTATTAATTCAAAGAGCATACTCTGGGATATAGCAAAGCAACACTTGTGCAGGTAGGTAAACTAGATAAGCTAAAATTAATTTTTAACTGCTAAACAATAAACTAGACAAATCATTTGGCTACTGAAAGTAGAAGGGATACTTACAGATGTAATTACAACTGTAAAACATTTTATGACCGTCTTATCTGGCAATGAGCAGATGATGTTTCTGCAAACTAATTTTCAAAAATTCCTTTCCAAGACTAGTTTCTGGGTTTCTTTGAAGATGAAAAAAAGCCTCTACACATTCAGTGCTAGGCCCTCAAGAAAAAAAGTAACCCTGCTCCATGGCTCAACAAAGAAACCAAACAGCTCATACTAAATAGAGACAAAGACAGGGTCTAAGGATAGAAGACAACAAAAGTGGCACATTTTTAGACAACTTAGAAACAGATGTAAACAACGGATCCTACTTGTATAGTCGAAAGTACGGCTCATCGAACCGAACTTTGTCGAACTAACTTTAGCTCAAGTGCATTTGGTCGAAAATGCACTTTCGCTAAAGAAAAAAAAACATGCAGTCTGCATGTACCGTTAGTTGTACATCAACGTATACTGTTGATGTATAACTAAGGTAACTGTTGTTGAGATTGCGGAACAGTGGGGATAAAGGAATATTCCCTTTGCCCCACTGTAGTGCAACCTTGGAGTGAGAATATTAAAGTAGGGGGTTATGGAGGGGTGCTTGCCCCACTGCATAACACTGTAGTGTATTTTTATTATTATTATTTTTTTGTTCCACGTAAGTGCATTTTCGATAAAATGCACTTTCGCTACAGTGAGTTAGCGAAAATACGGTTCGATGAACCGCATTTTCGATAAAGCAATGTATACCTGTAAACAATGTCAAACTAGACAAAACTGCATTCTTTCATTCACTTCAAGGCAAACATTACCATAATCCCAAGCAATTCTGGACAACCATAAAAAACCTATTATACACCCACGTCAAACCACCACCCCATCTCCTACCACAAAACACAGACCCCACAGACACCCAGTTCAACAGACACTTCAATCTGTCCTCTCTCTTCTAGAATCTAATGCACCCACTCATCTCTCTATCCACCCCAAAAA
>NC_056741.1:1450049189-1450069331 GCF_019279795.1 Protopterus annectens | reverse complement strand
GCTTCCCGGGTTTTTGACATAGCTTTATATGTTAGGCAGAGATCTCAAAGTGGGCGATATGATACAGAGTAAAGCTTGAGTTTTTTGAAATGGTCAGTGTAGGGCATCTGTTTGAGGCCAGTAATCCTCTTTGTGAGGTACTTCTGTGACCTTCCCAGCAGCTGCAGATGTCTTGTGAGGTACATTCCAACAGGGATGTTGTATTCTATAATGGGTCTAATGAGTGCCGAGTAGAGGGGAACAATGACTTCTCTTTTCCTGGATGAGATCCCTTCTGTGATGAGGTGTGCCACATAGGATTTCCTGACTACTGTGGCGATGTGATTATCAAAGGAGAGACTCCTGTCCACCTTGGTCCCAAGGTCTCTTATCACACATTCGGCGTTAAGTAGACTGCCGTTTATGTGGTAGTTCAGGGATATAGAGTTTTTACCAAAGGGGATGACAATGCACTTTTTGGCATTGAGCTTGAGGCCATGCCTCTGACACCAGACATGTATCTCAGTGAGGTCCTTCTGTAGGATATCCACATCATTTGGGGATTTGACTATGGCTCCTAGTTTGCAGTCATCTACGAACTTTGTTAGTCACAGGCCTTCTGTGTTAGCCTATACTTCAAAGAAGTAGATACCAAACAGGAGAGGTCCCAGGACTAAACCTTGTGGTACTCCAATTGTCACTGGTTTGAAGTCAGATTTGGAGTATGCAACTTTTACAGTGTGGGTTCTGTCAGTGAGCCAGTTGGCAACCCATCTTGTGATGTAGGGATTTATACCTAGTTTAGTGAGTTTAGCTATAATTCCAGAATGGGGGATGGTGTTGAAAGCCTTGGCGAGGTCAAGACAAGCTGTGTGAACCACCTTACCCTCATCTACGGCTTTGGTGTCTGCCTCAAAGAAGTCGATCAGGTTCAGGAGGCATGATCTGCCTTTCACAAACCCTAACTGGGTGGGATCCAGAGTTTGGAGGTTACCAATGTCTTTGTTTATGAGTTCCATGATGGTACGTTCAATGGCCTTGCAGACCAGGCTCATCAGGCTAATAGGTCGATAGTTCCCGGGATCAGTGGTGGATAACTGTTGCTGTGCACCATTCAGTGGGCACAAAGCCTGATGCGAGGCTATTATTGAACATGGTGCTTAAGTGGGGAGCCAGTTCGTTCTGAAGTTCATGTAAAACGCAGCCTGGGATGTTGTCCGGTCCCATGGATGCTGTGTTTTTGGCTCTAGAGAGTGCAGCTTTTACCTGTGTAGTTATGATTACAGGGACTCTGCAGTCTCCCTGTATAGATATGGGCCCTTTAGGGGGTGAGAGGGGGGGGTAAAGTTAGCACTGAACCTATCTGCCAGGATGTTGGCAATATCAGTTGGTTCTGTAATTTTTTTGTCTTTGTGCTGTAACTCAGAGCAGATCTGTGTGTTGCCATCGAGATTCTTGACATAGCTATAGAATGCTTTGTGGTTGTCCTTGGAATTAGTGGCGATTTTGTTTTCGTAGCTAGCTTTGGAGGATCTTATAAGGGATCTCCGCTTCTTACTGAGGCTGACCAGGGAGCTCCTCCACTCATGGGATTTTACTCTCTTTTGCAACAGTTTCTTCCTTCTGTTGTACAGTTTGATTAGGGCAGGGGACCACCAGATTGGCTTCACTTTTTTGGAGGATAGTGTCTTGGTTCTGTTTTGGACAGCATGATCCATGCACTCGTGTAAGTGCTTATAGAGTGCATTTGTGTAGGATTCAGCAGTTGTAACTGTATTGCCCATTTGCATGGGTGTCATGAAGTTCACCACTTCTGTCTTAAGAAGCATGAAGGTGGCTTTGGTGAAATTTTTTTATTATTGTTTCCTTAGTAGGGGGTGGGGGTGGGATGTGGATATCAAAGGTGATTAGCTTATGGTCGGATCGGACCAACGAGGAGTTGACTTCAGGTGTGGAACACCGGTCATTCATGCTGGTAATGACTAGGTCTAGGATATTGTTGCCCCTGGTGGGGATGTGGATAAGCTGATCCAGGGCATTGGAGTTTATGAATTCCAGAAAGCGTTGAGCTAAGGAGTTGGTACACGAGTAGTTTTTCCCAGTTAATGGTGGGGTAGTCTAAGTCGCCCATTATTAGGGTGTTTGGTTGAACCCTGATATTTTCCAGTACATCAAGAAAAGAGGAGTGGGAATCCTGGGGCATGGTGGGGGATCTGTAGCAAGCTACAATGTGGATTGCAGTTTTGCCCAGAGTTAGTTGCATTTGGATAACCTCGGATGCATTATGATGAGCAACTAGCCTGGAGGTGTGGATATCCTTAATGAATATGGACACACCTCCACCTTTGGTGTTTCGGTCCAGGTTACATGGCCAAAAAGTGTGGTATGAGTTATAGCCTGGTAGTGCAAGGGTGCTCTCTGGAGCCTTGAACCAGGTCTCAGTCACTGCACAGACATCGATGTTCTCCATTTTAAGGAGTGCCTCGAATGAGTGCATTTTGAGATTTAGACTTCTAGCATTGAGTAGCATTAACCTCAGTTTTTGCTTGCCTGTTCCTGTTATGGTGGTGAATTTGTTATTTGAACCTTGCCTAAAGAAAGGCACTATAGGGGCAGCAAGAGCCTTAGCCAGTATCCAGAATCCCAGGGGCGACAGGTGCAAGCTATCTGCGGCAAAGCATCATGGTCTGTCGACCATGTCATCCCAAGCAGACAGATACTGGATCCCCTCAGGATGACACCAGAAGCTTAGCCAATTGTTGAAGTCAATCATTTTGTCCTTGTACTGCAGTATTATTCTGGGCGATTGCAGAATGCTACTCAGGGCTAGGGTCATACCTGCCTGGGCTACAAGATCGGAGAGCTCTTCCATGTCTCTTTTCATGTAGTCCAGGGAGGTACATCTCAGGTCATTCACACCAACATGGACAATGACAGTCATATTTGTACTTGTTGTGGAGCGACCTGAGTGCGTGGGTTATGTGGCAGATCCTGGCACCAGACAGGCAGCTGACAGTAACCTTCTTGTTTAGCCTGGTGAGTTGGGCATCAGTGTGCCTGACTATAGAGTCGCCTATGACTAGTGTGTTGGGTACATTGTTTTGCCTTATTGGCTGTGGTTGAGAGGCACACTGACTCTGTGGGCTGTGTGTCATTTGCGTTGTGTTGGGGGATGGAGGTTGCTTGCATTTCTGCTTTGGAGGTCTCTGTTGCTTAGACAGATTATTATTGAGAGCTGCCATGAATGTTTTTGTGTTACTATGTGTGGATTTTGGTGGTGCAGATTTAGTGAGAGTATGTGATGAGTGTGGTGTGGTGCAAATTTTTACCTTCTCCTCATGACTGTCAAGTTCAGTCTTGGTTGAAGAGAGCTTTACCTCCAGTTTGGCTAGATAAGTGCATCTCTCACACGTTGTAGTGTTGGGTGGTAGGAGGAGAGGGTTGTCTGTGTACATGAGGCAATTTCTACATTGCCTCAAAATACCCAGATTCATCATATAGGAGAGAACACTGGGAGATGACCCTTGGACATGCCTGAATAAAAAAATATTTTCTTTTAGATAAGTGAGTAAAGTGAGTACAAGAGCTGTTTTTCTCTAAGCAAGTGAGAAAACTAAGTACAAAAACTGTTTTCCTCTAGGTAATGAGGAAGACAGAGTGCTATAGCAATTAGTAGCTTATTTAGTGCTTACAAGTTCTGAACAAGTGCTGAGCATGAATAAGCAAATTTAAGTGCTAAAACTAAGAATCTGTATCAGCACTAGACGAGTTACAGGACAGAAACAAGTGCAAATGCAGGCTTTCAAATCAGAAAGTTGAGAGAGATGGAAGAGATTGCCCAAACGGCCAATAACTATAATTTCTGGGCCAGAACCACTCCTTATGTGGTAGACAGGTTGCCTAGTGCTTACCACTCTCACTGATAAGCTAGAAGGCTTCCCACCAACACAGAAAGGCTTGGGGGGCTCAGAAGCTTACATACAGTCCTGGACACAGCAAATCTATATCTGGAACACTAGTTACAGGAAAAGTAGGAAACAGGCTTACAGTTTTTTTTTTTTTTTTTTTTTTTTTTACAGAAAAGTAGTAAAAACAATTCACATGCAGTGCAAGCTAGCACACTTGAGTATGTAGCAATATTAGACCAAACACAGTTTTAAAATGCAATTAAA
The DNA here is from genome assembly GCF_019279795.1 of Protopterus annectens. Taxonomy (NCBI): domain Eukaryota; kingdom Metazoa; phylum Chordata; order Ceratodontiformes; family Protopteridae; genus Protopterus; species Protopterus annectens. Next base: position 1,450,065,180 of record NC_056741.1, on the reverse strand, counting down.
TTAAAAGGGACTAAAAGCAAGTGCAGAAAGAGTTTATTAGGTAGAATGTGGTAAAGAGATGGGACTGGGGGAGTGTCCCAGATCAAATCTAGTGGGGCGGGCAACTGCAAAAGCCACCAAATTTAAACTACAAACCAAAAATAGGGAGGGTGGGACAAAGCAGTTTCAACAGAGATCCAAGCAACAATTAACAGTACAAACTAAAACCAGAAAAATATACTCATCTCCTTATATTTGCACATCAGTCGCTCAGAACAGTGAGACAACAGTTTCAACAGAGATCTCATCAACAATTAAACTCTATAACCAGAAAATATATACTCAACTCTGCATATCTGCAGATAGTCTGGAAGGCAGTCTCTCAGAACACAGGTTCATATTTTTTTTTGAAGAAGCATCTTTACTAAATTATCACGTATGACATAGGCAATCACGCATTTAAGTAAATGAAAACAAACCATATTAACATAATCCCAGCTGCAAACATTTTACATCATAAACCATATTGACATAATCCTAGTCGCAAACATTATACAGCACTTACAGTCTAACCAATCACTGTCAGTCAAAGTCCTGCCTTCTTTTAAAACTCATTCCTCCCCTTTATGCACTGCTACCACATTTCCCATTTTTTCCTATCTAATTTGCTCCTATCCTTTTTTTAAAGATCCAGTTCCAGTTTTATTTCTGCTACCATATTCAATACTTCTAGTACAGTTGGTTCAGACTGATTTCCATTTCTAGTAACTGCTTTTTTGGCAGCCACCATAATTAGACTCAGCAAGGCCTTACTATGCTTAGGCAATTCCGATTCGGTGTCATAGCTCACAAAATCATTTCTTTACTTATACCAATTTGCTCACCTAGCATCTCCAACAGAGTAGTCTGCAGAGAATCTTTACAGTCTGCCACCTCACTATACTCCCAGAAAATATGTTACCCATTACCTTTCGTTCCCATCATACATCTAACATTTGCTCTCTACCTGAGGTACAACATATCTATGTAAACATTTTCAAGCAAAAATCATAAATATTCTAGACTTTACTGTATATTTAGGAAACATACATATATCCCCCATTGTTTCTTTGTCAACTGCTTATCCCATCTCTCACCCCAATTCTGTCTAAACTCCTTTAACTGATTCTTATAGTTATCGTGAAATTTTATATATGCTCTACTAATTATTCCTTTAATAGACGCTTCTGTTCTAAATTCTACTGAAAACTCTACCAGTGCTGGTCTTTCATTTTGGACCCTCCCCATTTCTTTCTCTTTGCCTATACTCTAATTCTTGACAGGATAGGCAATCTCCAACCTGCAGTCCAAACAAATTCTTGGCATCTTCCCATTCTATTACCTTTCTATCTCTAGTTATTTGCTCCCTCTACCATGGTTCCTTTGCCAGTTTTCTTCAATAAATTCCAGGTCCCTCTTACTTATTGTCTGTATCCCTAATTACAGTCATCCATATTGGCAGAATCTCCTTTCTCCATTTCCATGTCGGCTTAGTTCTTAGAATACGTTCTGCTACTTTAGGAATATACGCTGTACGTCTCTTTCTTGAGCTTCCCCCGTTTCATCATCCCTTTCCACTTTGAATTATACGTTTCGGCTTGTGCTATATATAGCAGCCTTAACTGTGTAGCTCTGAAATACCCCTTCAAATCAGGCAACCCCTCTCCACCTTCTACTCTAAGAATCAGCTTAACCCACTTGACTCTTGCCATCTTCCCCACCCAGATACAATTCTTCAGCTCTTTATTAATTGGTATCCACAACTTCTCCTCTGGTTGATAAAAATATGCCTGACATGTGCATAAGACTTAAGGGACTAAAAACATTTAGCTGCTTTTATCTTTCCATCCATAAAACAGAGCTTCCAATTTCTCATTTTTGTATTATCTTTTATTTACTCTCTTCCAACATATCCTGCCACACCAGAATAATTTTAATCCATACTTCTAAATACTTCATTTTATCATGTCTCCATAAATATGGATATTGCTGAACCAATTAATATGTGGGTACATAATTTACAATTACTGCCTTTGTTTTAGCTTCATTAATTTTGTATCCCGAAAAGATTTGAAACTGTAATGTCCTTTGTTTTGTCGGGTACAAAATATCATCTGCAAATACAGCCGTTTCTTGACTACCATATAAAATTATATCCTTTAATTTCTGAGTCCCTTATTTTTTTGCCAATGGTTCTAAATTGGATGCAAACAACAAAGGGGAAAGAGTACACCCTTGTCTGGTTCTTCTGCCCAAGCAGAAGTTATCAGAGAGGACCCCACCCTCTTTAATTTTCAACTTCAATCCCTCATATCCTCCTAATCAACCTTACAATTTTATCACAGAATGCAAATGCTTCCATTGCCCTACTCATAAAAACCTAGCTTATTCTCTCAAATGCTTTCCCTGCAACAAAACCAATGAATAGTGGGATTTTCTTACATGCTGCTTCCCTCTGAATCAATGTTCTGTTAATGTTACGTTTGCCTCCCCTCCACAAAACCCCACAAATATCAGTTTTGGCATCACTTTTGCCATTCTTTTAGCCATTATAGACATAAGCACTTTATAAATATGGTTTAGTATTGAAATGGGCCTGCATGAAGCTGGATCCAATGGATCTTTGCCCTCTGCAGGTATTATAGCTACCACTCTTCTTCCAGGATGTTGGTACTTCTCTTAAAATACTGTTAAACAAAACCTTCCAGATCTTTATCAGTTTTCCCTCCTAGCTTCCACCATCGATTCCTGGGACTTGCCTGTAGATTGGTTATACACCGAGCCTCATCTACCTCTAACCCTGGCATATTAAATTCTTCCATAAACATTTTCATTGGTACCTTTTCTTTATTTCCATGTGTCTCTGCTTTATACAGACCTTCATAAAATTTCTGAAATATTTCTAGTACTTCTACAGGATTTCTCGTTATCTTCCTTATTATACATTCCCTAAGCTTGGTGACAACCCCTTATACTTTCTGTTGCCTGATTCCTTGCAATAAAAGTTTTTTGTGCCCAAACGTTACTATCAAAAAACAGTTGCTTAATAGTAATGTTTCTAAAGCCATGTCTATTATCGAGGCAATCCTTTATTTTCTGTTTAGCATTCTGTAGTTGCTCCTCCTCTTGTTCTATGAGATTCCCCCTACTGTGCAATATTTTAACATTTCTCAGTCCCGCTAAATAATTCTTGACAATATCTCCCTTTCTTTTATTTCCACCCTATTTTTAAACTCCACTTTAATTTTATCCCACTCCCTCGCTATATTTTCAGAATAAATTTCCATCTTCTCTAATAGCTCCTGAATAATTTCCACTATCCATTCTTTAAATTCATTTTTTCAACTGACAAGTGGAAAAGTGCCTGTGTCTCATTTATTTCATTACCCTGTGGTTTTTAGTTACCGGTGCATGATCTGAAATAGTTATTGGGACCTTTAATTAAAAGCACATGTTCCTGTGAAATGTAAATTCTGTCTAGACTAGCCCAGTTTTTGTATCTTTGGGAATATGTTAATTCACTCAACTCCTAGTACTGAATTCACATCTTCCATGTCAAATATCTTCATAAATTTCTTCAAAGTCATTTTTGTTAAATGTTTAGTTGTAGACTATGTTACATGCATACACTGTTTGAGAAGTTGAACTTTTATACCACTGGTTCTCGTCATATCCATTTCAGCCTATGTCACATCTTACAAAACTTTGTTTTACTGAAAGCCCTCAAAAAACACACCTCCAATCTCCCCTATAACCTATTAACTTAGTATTAATACACAAAACCTTGCACATCTTTAAATTTTGAAATTTTACCCTTTTAATAGGAACAGATGTCAAATGAAAGCCACACTCATAGACTTGAGTTAACCTAAAAGAAAAGTTACCCAGTACTTCTACTATGTGCTATCTGGTTTTGTCTAATATTTATAGCGCTCCCAGCTGAGAAAACACCTGAATCAGAGAAAAACATCTCCTAGCCAATTTCTCTTTTTTTTTTTCTAGCCAATTTCTCTTTATCAGATTTGTGACAAAATTCTCTATCAGATTGTCTCCCTGCAGACATGATAGAGACCAGATACAGAATTGCTACTAAGCATTTACTTGCTAGAAAAAGCCTTATAATATTCAATATTCTTTTTTCATTTACTTGCTTTCTCTTAAAACTTGCTACCAGATCAAGCTAAGGGCCTTAATCCAGTCATGCCCCCGTGCAGCCATACTGGATCTGGTCCTCACCAATATTGGAGGGTACTGCACACCTCCTACTGTAATGTCTTCCCTGGTAAGGTCAGACCACAAAAGTGATCACCTTTGAAGTGAAAAAAAAAACCTGCACCCCCAGCTAGACATGGAATAATCAGGAACTACTCTAAGGCTACCTCCTGCTATTAAGTGATAACCTGACAAAATTTCATCTCCCCATAAACCCTAAAAACACTGCTGCCTATACAGAACTTTTCACACAAACCCGTTAAAAGCATATCAATAGCTGCGTAGAGGCAGCTGTACCAAACAACAAAAAACAAGCCATGCTGGTGTAATCACAAAATCAATATGCTGTATAACAGAAAGACGAAAATCATGGCAAAAATTAGGAGGTGCAGCACCTAGCAGGACAAAAGCACTCTCAAACTAAACAGACATCTCACAGGACAAAGAAAGTCCATCAATGCCAAATTTGAGATGAATCTGGCCTCCAAGGCCAAGGACAACTACACGGCATTATCTAGCTATGTCTGCAACTTAAAGGCAATACATAATTGTGTGCAGAGCTCACTGCAAATGGAGCCACCTATACCGAGCCAGACGATATAGCAATCCTAATGGCCTATAAATTCAGCTACAACTTTACACCTCTAGCAGCTGTCACTGAATCCCCTCAACCTTCCCTCAGGAAATACCATCCCATATAACTCCCCCTGCTATCACTATGGAACAGTTCCTTAATGCTCTCTCAAAGGCCAAGAACACTGCATCGATGGACCCAGACAATATCCCAGGATGCCTTCTAAACAGCACAAAACATGACCTATCAGGGCCTCTAGAATTGCTACTTAACTACAGCCTCCAAACAGGCTTCATGCCACATGACTGGAGAACAACAGTCATCCCTCTGCACAAAGGTGGGTCATCTACAGACCCTGGAAAGTACAGACCCATAAGTCTCACTAGTCTTGTATGTAAAGTCATGGAAACAATTATCATGGAAATAATCAGTAGTGATATAGTAAACCTCCAGACATTGGAGCTAACCCAGTTTGGTTTCAAAAAGGGCAGATCATGCCTACTCAACCTAGTAGACTTCGGTGAGAAGGTCACCAAAGCAATGGATGAGGGCAAAATGGTTCACACTGCCTACCTTGACCTGACCAAGGCATTTGACAATACCCCACTCGGGCACTGTTGACAAACTCAAAAGGTTAGGTACAAACCCATATGTCACCCAGTAGATAGCCAACTGGCTCACAGACAGCACCCAGAAGTTAGAATTGGGTTTCCACCTCTACAAAAAGAGGCCAGTCACAAGTGGAGTCCTTGGGTATCAGTCATTGGACCGCTGCTTTTTGGCATTTACTTCTCTGAAGTCAAGGCTAATGTCGGTGGTCTCTGGCTGACTAAATTTGCAGATGATTGCAAATTAGCAGCTGACACTGAATCTCACACCGTCACAAATGTTCTCCAGGAGAGGCTGGTACAGAAACAACTGGCGTCAGTGCCATGGACTAAACCTAAATGCCAAGAAATGCATAATAGTATCCTTTGGGAAGTAATCCACCCCCTGGTAACTATCATATGGACAACACACCCCTAAGAGTTAACCCAGTAGTCAGGGACTTGGGGACACAAATAGTAATCTAGACTTTGACCATCATGCGTCTACAGTATCGAGGAAATCCTTTCATGTTGTGCAACTTATAAATAAAGGTATGGCATCCAAGTTCAAGGAAGTCCTTGTTCCATTATATTTTACATTCATCAGACCGATCATCGAGTACCATGCCCCCTTTGGTATGTACCTAACCAGGCATATCCAACAACTTGAACAGCCATAGAGGTTCCTCACTAAAAGAATACAAGGCGTAAGTAAAATGTCCTATGCAGACCACCTCAAGGGTCTATCCCTGTATTCTCTCTCCTATAAGCTTTTGAGGGGAGATCTACCCTTGACATACAGTGCATTGTCAGACCCCACTCTGATGGACCTCCTGCATACCCTCAAAACAAATAGCACCAGAATTACCCATTCTAAAGACCTAAATCTTGCCTGTGATATAAACAGGACCTGCTGGACAGACAGGTATGTATCCCAGAGATTACCCCATCTCTGGAACAGGCTCCCCATCCATGTGAAGCAGAGTTCCTCCCAAACCCAATTCTAGTGCAACCTGGACAATTGGATGGGGAACAGAAAAGTCATCCCTAGTTTGGCACCTATATCTCTAATCGACACAGGCAGCCTGTACATGGTTCATCTCCCAGGCCCTAGTTTGTAAATGTTTCATCTCCCAAGGCCCTGCATACATTTATCAAGGGTATCACAGCTGGTCAGAGATATGGGATGCATTGCTAGGCTTAAAATGGCCCTTGTGGTCGTTAGCCTAGTAAACACCTATAAACTTATGCAAGAATGAAAAAAAGCACATTAATTTAACCAGACTTTTATTTATTTTTTTTTTTTTTACATTGCCTACATTTCTTTAACTAGAACAAGGAGAAAGAGAAGGGGGAGAAGAAAAAAAAAATAAAAGAAGCACCTGTTTACAACAGTATCCGCATTACACTTAACTGAGAAAACTACTTTATAGCATGCAAAGAAAATTGTACACTACAAAAATAGTGCATTTAAGAAAAAAAATTTACTTATAGTTCACTTTTCCCTCCTCTTCCCCTCCCCTAAGTACTTTTCCGAACATTAATGACATGAAGTAGGGCATATAAAACCAAGGATCATCCACTGGTGAGGCAAGCAAATTTGTAAAAACAAAAAAAAAAAGCAGTGGTTTTATTTAATACTTTCATCCATAAAAGACTTCATCACAGTAAAACCATAACAGCAATAACAATTTTAAATAAAATTAAGCCAATAAACAAAGACATTCAATTATTACATCATTAACAAAATTGGTACAAATACTTTTATAGTGAAATAGTTCACAAACACATTTAAAATACATTTATGAAAAAACATTTAATACATATGGTGTCGTTTAATCCAGGAAAATTGTCAGCCTACATGATCAGCTGCCACAATGTTTCTTTTTTCAATAACTGTTTTCTAAAACAACTTTCTGTATAATCTTCAGGCACATGTTTCTGAACAGAAAAATAACATTTTCTAAAGGAGTTGCACGTTAGGGTAAGCTTCTACAATGCATTGTTTGTATCTTTAGCTTTAATTGCATTGTGTTCCCTAACCCTTTTAGATAATTTTCTAGTAGTAATGCTGATGTAGAAAGTCTCACAATGGGAACAAATAGCAATGTAAATCAAACCTGTAGAATTAAAGTTGTAATGGGCATTGCTATTAATACTTCTTTCCATGTGTGACCTTCCAAAATTAAGTTACATACATTACAAAAAACACACTTATGCATTCTGTAAAATACTAGTATAAACTGAAGGATTTGTGGTGGTGGTGTTTTTTTCAAGATACTGTTTAATGGACTTAGACCTTTTATATACAAAGTTAGGAAAAGAACCAACAGCCTTAAAAACTTCAGATTACCATTGAAAATTTTCCAGTTTTGACTAAAGTTTAATATTGCTGTCATCAACCATCCTGTGCAAAATAAAACTACTGCTGAATTTTCTGCTGAATTTTTTAGGCATACCTCCCACTAAAATTGGGGGAAAATTATTGTCTCTTGTATTTAATTTCTTCTTCAGCAGTGCATTCTAACAAGTTCAGGTCATAACCCAACAATTTATTTGATGCCATCTAGAAAAATGTCATGATCAGCGGTAAGCCCAGAAGCCCTAATCATCTGGCCCCTGGGTATATTTCTCTTCATATAAATGGTGTGAGCTCTCAAATAATGCATACAGTTACTCAAGAAACACGGTTTCCTATATACTTTACTTGAACAATTTCTAAGATGACTATCTCAACTGATGACAACGTTCAAAAAAAAAAAAAAAAAAAAGATAACTCCAGTTCATATGGAGACCAGTGTATCAGAATACACTTCTTAAGAAATGAAATACAAGAGACAAGATTTTTGTCCCTAATTTTAGTGGGAGATGTGCCTAATAAAGTTGATAATGTTACCAACAGAAAATTCAGCAGTAGTTTTATTTTGCATATAATGGCTGATGACACAACATTAGAAACTGTATTAGTCAAAATGGGAACATTTTCAATAGTAATTCTGAAGTTTTTAAGGCTGTTGGTTCTTCTCCAACTTTGTATGTAAAAGGTCTAAGTCCATTAAACAGTATGTTGAAAACATCACCACCAAGAAGTCTTCAGTGTATACCAGTAAAAGTTATGGAATGCATAAGTGTGGTTTTTGTAATGTTTATAACTTCGTTTTGGAAGTTCCAGCTATTACATTATCACATATGGAAAGAAGTATTAAAAGCAATGCCCATTACAACTGCAACTCTACAGGTTTGATTTACATTGCTACTTGTTCCCATTGTGAAGCTTTCTACATCAGCATGACCACTAAGAAATCATCTAAAATGATTAGGGAACATTAACGCTAAAGATACAAACAATGCATTGTATAAAGCATACACTAACTTAACTCCTTTAGAAAATTTTATTTTTCTGCTCTGAACACATGCCTGAAGATTACAGAGAAGGATGTTTTAAAAAAACATGTATTGAAAAAAGAAACATTGTGACAGCTGAAGATACAGGTTGATACATTTCCTGGGTTAAAAGACACTATTGTATTAAATGTTTTCCATAAATGTATTTTAAATGCCTTTTTGAACTATATCACTAAAATTATTTGCACCGATTTTATTGTTAATGATGTAATAATTGAATGTCTTTGTTTACTGGCTTAATTTTTTTTTAAGTGTTATTTGGTTTTATTCTGATGAAGTCCTTTATGAATGAAGTGCTAGAAATAAAACCACCGATGTTTTTGTTTATGGTTTTCCATTTGTTCGCCTTACCAGTGGATGATTCTTGGTTTTATAGTTTTGTATATTTACCTTATTGGGGTTTTTCCAGCTTTAAGTAGGGCATATACTTTACAGTCCCCCACAAGTCAAAAAAAGTACATGTCCAGATTTTCTTGTTCTGTCATGTTTCACAAGTATAATTTATTGCTGTTCATCTCCATCTCCCAAATCCTGTCTCTGTTTAATTTCTAAAGTACTCTCGAGTCTTCTCGTCAACTCTTGTGCTCCCTTCCTTCTCTCCAGCATTTTCTGTTGAAACACCAGAAAAGGCTTCACTGGCAGAGTCTCTGTGGTCTTTGTTACCAGAAGAACAAGGAGAATCTCTTTCCATTTCACAGCTCACTTTTTGTTGGACAAAGTTTTGTACTTCCACATTAGCACGTACTTCAAAAAATGATTTTGTCCCTCCAGGGAAGAATATTTTGAAGAGAGCTAGACACAGCAGTTTGAATTTCGCACCTGCTTCTCGACAACCTGAATAGTGGAATACATTTACTCCTCTGTGTACAATGAGCAATCATTCTCTACAAACACTCAGTCTCCCAGTTTTAGTACTTAATTTCTGCCACAGTTTTGTCAGAATCAACTGTCAGTAAAATTGCATCTTTACTATTAAAGGTCTAGGTTGCTTTCTAACAGCCAAGTTTGGAGCATGCACACTATATGCCCTTGCAGTTAACTGCTGTGGAACACTAGTACAGTTGCTTATTTATGCTTTCATAAAATTAATACAAAGTTCCTTCCAGCTTCTCTAGTACTTCTGAAAATCTCAGGTTTTCCCTATGTACTCTGTCCTCTAATTTTATTACTTTTTGAAATCTCTTTTTGAGCAGTCTTATTTTCAGACAGCCTTTTCTTATAGGTTCATAGGTTCATACTAGGCTATCTGCCCGAGGGCATTTACAAGCCTAGCCCATAGTTTTGTGGCTTACGCCACCCCTTTAGTATGGGGAACTATACCCATTATTTTGCTGTGCCTCTGTTGAGCAGTGACACTGAGGTAATCCCTGGGGTATATCTGCGATCTCCCATCCATTGGTCAAGATTTCTCTTGAACAAGGCCAGCGAGGTGCTCTGCCTCACATATACCGGGATTTTATTCCACAGCATAGGGAGTCTTTGGGTGATGAATCTATCCCTCCAGCACGTCCTATTAATAGCCGTGTCGAGGTTTAAGTCTTCCGCCCCGCCCTTGTGGCTCTGACGGATCTAGATTTTTTGAGGTGAAGCATATTCATCAAATCTGGGTTTGACATGGCCTTGTATGTTAGGCAAAGGTCACCTCTGAGCAAGCGGTGGCGACTGAATAGAACTGGAGTTCTTTCAGTCGGGCAGCATAGGACAGATGTTTGAGACCCTTTATCCTTTTGGTGAGGAACTTTTGTGGCCTCTCCAGCTGCTGCAAGTGTCGGGTCAGATACATTCCGAATGGGGCATTGTACTCAATCATTGGTCTGATGAGTGATGAGTATAGAGAGACTATGACCTCCCTTGATCTAGATGAGAATCCCTTCATGATAAGGTGGGCAATGTAGAAGGTCTTCCTAACTACTTTAGCTACATGGGTGTCGAATGACAGACTACTATCAACCTGGGTCCCCAGGTCCCTGATAACTTCTTCTGTACTCAGTGGATTGCCACCTATTTGGTAGCTAGGGGTAACCTTGTTTTTCCCAAAGGGTATGACTATGCATTTTTTGGCATTTAACTTTAGGCCATGGCTCTGGCACCAGTTATCCGTTTCTGTGAGACCCTTCTGAAGGATATCTGTGTCAGATGTGTTTTCTACTATGGCGCCCAGTTTGCAGTCATCTGCAAACTTTGTCAGCCATAACCCTCCTGTGTTTGCTTGTACTTCGGAAAAGTAGATGCCAAACAAGAGTGGGCCCAGGACTGAGCCCTGTGGTACACCACTTGTGACAGGCTTTGAGTCTGACATGGCGCCAGCAACTCTGACCCTGTGGGTTCTGTCACTCAGCCAGTTTGCAACCCATCTTGTGATGTATGGGTTAACATTTAAGCTGATGAGTTTTTCAATGATACCCGAGTGGGGTATTGTATCAAAGGCCTTCGTCAGATCGAGGTAGGCTGTATGGACTGCCTTTCCCTCATCAATGGCTTTGGTGACTTTGCTGATCTCTTTTTATCACCTAATCTGAATATGTTTAAAGCTTCTTCCATTTTTCCAGCCTTTTGTTGTTTCAGCTGATATACTCCATCAGTGTTTTGTTTATTTTAACCAGGTCTGTGCACAGTTGTCATGTTTTCCTCTATATTACTGGAAGCCATGTCTGGAGCTTGCACTGCTTTTTGCTGAACAGTTGCAGTACTTTTCCCAGTCAGTGTTTTTCTTTCCTTACAATTTGTAGCAGCTTTTCCTTCACATCCTCTATATTTCTTTTTCCTGGCAGCCAGGCAATGCACTTACTAGCCAGTTGCTAAAATTTACATATAAACACAAAAGTCCACTGGCCTTCTCTGCTGATTTTCTGTTTTCACATTAGGAGAGGTAGAATTAAGCTGCTACTCAATGTGCAGCCATCCTGGAAGTCCTCCAATGCAGGATTCATATGGTCCGTTTTTCCTTTGTTCATTGCACTAAAGAATGAACTTATTCAACAATACATCTAAATTATATAAGACTACTAAAATGAAACATGTTTATATTATATAAAAGATAGCGAAATCCTACCACCAGGTTTCCAAATCATTTGCAATGACAGAAACCACAAAAAAAAGAGGTAGAGTAACCTTAATCTTCCCCTCCTACCTCACCATCACTCCATACTCCAAAAGAATACATACCTTTGCCAATGATGAAATTATAACGGGCTTATTAAAAATTAACAACCATAAGTCCATATGTATTGCAGCCCTCTATATTCCTCCTGGCGATAACATTAAAACACAGCATTCTGTCCTGGTTCTCCTCCAACATAAAAAAGGAAGCCTATATATGCGGTGACACCAACATCAACTGGTCCGCTATTAACTCCAACTCCCCTTCCCACACAATCAACCTTTATAATTTCACCCAACCAATTCACTCCCCTACTAGACCAAATAAAAATGGTTTGTCAGGATCAGCCATCGACTATCTTAATTTCTCACCCAAACCTTGTATCCAATGCTGGAACACTGCCTGATCCTCTTAGCAACCACCTGCCAGCCTTCACTGACAGTCTCCCTTCTTCCCTTCAAAAACAACATCATTATATCCAAACTCGCAGCCTCTCCTCTTTCAACCCTCAAACCTTTTCTGATTGCTTACAACGTACTAACTGGTCCCACTAAAAACCCTTCCTCTAGATGATGCCATATCCTATTTCAACCACTCATTCCTATCCCTCCTCAACCAGCAAGCCCCTCCCCAAACAAAATCCATCAAATCCAATCCTTGCCCTTGGTTATCAAAAGAAACCAAACTAGCTATGCAACAAAGACAAAAAATGCCAACACCCTCCTAAACCTCAAACAATTAAGAAATTCCACAACAAAGCCAATAACAAGAGACTGCAAAGCCCAGCACTCTAATTTGCAGTCTCTTCACTCAACAAATCCCAAAAAATTCTGGGACTCCATCTCATCCATGCTACACCCCGGCAACAAAGAAAACCCTTGCCCAAACCCCAACCTCTCCAACCCTGAAAGTGCCAGCCACTTCATTTTTCATAGATTGCATAGCCAAACTACCTTCCTCATTTCCACCCCCCTCCTCCATCCCCACCCCCTCCTGCCCTCACCTCCTCCCCAATCACCCTCCCTCCTCCACACCATTCTGCCTTACTCTCATTCCCACAAACACTACAATAAAGCTTCTCCTTAAACTCAAACCCTGTCAAAATGTACCAAACAACCTCCCACCTACCTTCCTCAAACAATCAACACACAGCATAGCCTACCCCATCTCTATTCCTATAAATCGATCCATACAGGAGTCATACGTACCATCTATCTAGTGGCATACTTACATTATCCCCCTACACAAAGGTGGTAAAAATACAGATACCACCAACTTCAGGCCTACTGCCATGCTTTCCCCTCTTTCTAAAATACTAGAAAAATCTATCCAAGCACAACTCATGACACACCTAACCCGAAACAACCTCCTCTCCCCTATCCAACCCAGCTTTCTCCCAGGCCACAGCACCATGACTGCCCTACTTTCCCTTCTTGAAACTATAAACCGTGAACGTGACCAAGACAAATTCGTCTCCACACTATTCCTTGACATGTCAAAGGCCTTTGACACCATCTCCCATACCCTCCTTATGTCACAACTCTCCACACTAAAACTCTCACCCAACACCATAGCTTGGTTTTCCAGCTACTTGTCCAACCTCCAACAAGCTGTTCAGTGGAAAACCTCAACCTCTCCCTTCCGTCCTACACCCACAGGTGTCCCTCAAGGTTCAGTTCCTGGCCCTCTACTGTTTAACCTATTTATAAACAACTTTCACCACTTCATCCCTGAATCATCCGTCATTCAATATGCAGATGACTCTACTATCATCTGCTCAGCCTTCTGCCCCTCCGGGCATCAAACTAAAACCCAACTAGCCTTCTCCAAAACAGAAACCTGGATGCATTCCAGTCATTTAGCTCTGAATGCAAACAAAACCATGCTTATGATTTTTCCCCCACCAAAAACTCTACCTTTGACAAATCCTCTTTCTCCATTCAGAGCCAAACCCCCCCCCACCCTTGAAATTGTTCCCAACACCAAGCTTCAAGGTGTCATCATTGATGAAGACCTTAAATTTGATACCCACATCCATATCACAATCAAGAAAACCCTCCAAAAGATTGGTCTCCTCTACAGGCATAACTGATTCCTCACCCCTACTACCAGCCAAATTCTCACATCCACATTCCTGCTCCTCTCCCTTATGTATGGTGCTGCTCTGTTCAACAATCTCCCTCTTCGTCTAACATCCAAACTCAAATCCTGCTACCACAAGATCGCCAAATCTGCAACCAAATCAAGAACCTTATCACACCACTGCCACACCCTCTGCATCCTAAACTGGCTTGAACTACCAAACTATCTCATTTACCTACAACACCACTGCACACAAACTCATCTATAAACCCTCAAACATCTGATCCTTCTCTGCCTCCATAAAACCCTACATACCTAACCGCTCACTCAGCTCCACAAACCAAAATCTCCTACAAGTCTACAAACCAGCACAGCCTGCTGGGCAACTACTATTATCCCACTCCTTAGCCAAAAAGTGGAAATCTCTCATACACCCCCCCCTTGCAACCCCCCCCTTTGCAACATATCTAACCATACTCATTTCATATCTCAGCTACTCTCTCATCTATCATTCAAATGGGAATGCCCGTCACGCTCCAACATAATCCCTCCACCCTATCTCCCTTGTACTAATAATTTATTCAATATCCATTAACACTGCTTCATCTCTACCAAAATCTTCCCTTCCACACCTGAAACTATTAATTTTCACTCTATTTCCTGCTACACTACTCTTCTCTCTTCAGTCTTTCAATTACCTCTCCATATATTATCTCTCATAACCTACAAATGCCTAGTCACTCTATTTCTCTGTATTTAAACATGTCCTTCTTTATAATACACATCTTCAAACTGCAAATACTATACCTGCAAACGCATATATCCCCCAAAACTTTGACTCCAAACATGCATCTAATCTAAAACTTTACTTTTCTGTATTGAACTTTATCTTTGTAAACATTTAATTTTCTGCATTGATTTATATCATTGTAAACATTCAAAATGTAATTTGCATTGTTGAGTTGAATCTTAATGTGTATAGAACTATATCTTTGTAAATACTTGAAATGTAACTTCATTACTGTGGAGCTTTTCTCCCCTGGCCGCCACTGAAAAGGGGATCTTTATGGCCCAGTGGACTTCCCAGTCAAACTTAAATAAGCACATTGCATTTTAGTAATATATATTTTAGCAGTACCTTCTTTACAGTATTTGACAGCTGCAAAGGGAATATGTCAAGTCATACAGTCTGCATTATTTAGAATGATGATACAAACTGTCTGTTCTTCAGCATCCATTCTGTAGTCATTCTTACATATTACTGTAATGGTCTTCTCTACAAGACTGGATTGTTAAAGACTTCTGCATTTAGGTAAAAATTCTGGCAGTTAGCTGAGAAGATGCTGACCGCCTTAAAAAACTACAGCTATACTCTATCGCATATCATCTACTCGGAGGCGATCTCTGCTTAACATACAAGGCCATGTCAAACCCAGAGCTGTTGGACATCTTACTCTTAAAGAAATCCCAATCCCTCAGAGCCACACGCTCCAAGGATCTAAACCTTGGCATCAGAACAAACAAAGCATGCTGGAGGGATAGGTTCCTGACCCAGAGATTCCCCAGACTCTGGAATAGATTGCCCATACATGTCAAGCAGAGCACCTCTTTGGCCCTCTTCAAAAGGAACCTTGATGATTGGATGGGAGAAAGGAAATTTACCCCGGGGACCACATCAGTTGCCCTGCTAGACAGGGGTCCAGGGAAGTAAATAGCGTGGGAAGAAATAGCCAGGGAATTGTTATGGCTAGGCTTGTATTGGCCCTAGGGCAGATAGCCTAGTACCAACCTATGAACCAAAGCTCTGACTTGTTAATGAGCTGCTTCCTGTGGCAAGGGAACAAAGTTTGAATCTTTCCATCTTCATTTACCTACCATGCGACACCGAGCAAGTCACATAACCAGACAGTGCTTTGGAGCAATTGGGAATTTGGGCTAGGCTCCTTAATGACTGCCAGGACTACATGCCTAGTAACTATGAACCTGTTGTCATTTGCCAGACATTCCTTATTG